>NC_082391.1:16312714-16322714 GCF_031168955.1 Gadus macrocephalus | reverse complement strand
ACAGATGTTCCTCTTCTCGCTCTTCATGCCTCTCCGTGGCTCACTTCCTCGTCTTCCCCTCCACTTTTTAACTTTCAGAGTTCAGACCACGACACAATTACTCATACACACACACAATTAGACTTACACACATATGATTACAACTTTACACACACACACACACACACACACACACACACACACACACACACACACACACACACAATTAGACTTACACACATATGATTAGAACTTCACACACACAAACACACACGCTTTCCGCATTCATACACGTATAGACGTACACACATGCTTAGACCTTAGACCTTGTGTGTGTGTGTGTGTGTGTGTGTGTGTGTGTGTGTGTGTGTGTGTGTGTGTGTGTGTGTGTGTGTGTGTGTGTCCAAACACACACACACACACACACACACACACACAATTAGACTTACACACATATGATTAGAACTTCACACACACAAACACACACGCTTTCCGCATTCATACACGTATAGACGTACACACATGCTTAGACCTTAGACCTTGTGTGTGTGTGTGTGTGTGTGTGTGTGTGTGTGTGTGTGTGTGTGTGTGTGTGTGTGTGTGTGTGTGTGTGTCCATACACACACACACACACATGCGCGCACACATTTCCCTCATTACTTATTCAGTGTATTAAGGCGACTTTCCAAATTGCTTCGAACGTCCAAAAATAAAAACACCAAACCAGAGATCTACCACATTGACTGACTACAACATAAACCTCCACGACTCTCTCTCCCTCCCATCTCACTCTATCGGTAAGATATTCAACATCCGGCACCAACCCCCCTCCCCTGGTAACCCAGTTTAGCTTCAAATGAGCCCTGTTTTGCCTAAACTCATTTCTTTTTTCCTGCATGCCTTCCCGGGCTGCATTGCTTTTTATTGATCGTCACATGGCTCCCACAGCTCGCCTGGATTTTGGTTGGAGGGATGAGGAGGGGGGGGGCGATAGAGGGGGAGCGGGCATTCGTCGCCAGCTGGTTGAGCCTCCGACGGTAGTTAGCCCTGCTGGTGGCTGTGGCGGTGTGTGTGTGTCGTGTGTGTGTGTGTGTGCGTGCGATGTGTGTGTGTGTGTGGGGGGGGGGGGGACCTTGAGTGGTGCCAGGTCCAGCCGTCACCCAACTCTCCTACAGCCCTGTCTGGGGATGCTTGTTAGGATGATGCCTAAAATAGAGGAGAAGCATCTCGCATCCCACGCGGCACGGCTGACTGATCCAGCCTGCCTGCCGGAAAGATACCTGCTACCCAGGGTGCACGCTGGCGTGTCTGTGGGTATTGTGTGTGTGTGTGTGTGTACACGGCAAATGTGTGTGCGTTTTTGTGTGTGCATTGTATATTTGTGTATGTATTGGGAGTGTGTCTCTCCCAAATTTAAGATTTGATAAACACACTTTATTTGTAAGTTAGACGCGGGGGTAATTACGTTCATCTTCCTAGTGCCCATTTATTTGCACTTGAGTGCACGTTTTTGTTTGTGTGTGTGTGTGTGTGTGTGTGTGTGTGTGTGTGTGTGTGTGTGTGTGTGTGTGTGTGTGTGTGTGTGTGTGTGTGTGTGTTTGTGTGTGTGTGTGTGTGCGTGTGTGTGTGCGCGCGTGTCTGTGTGTGTGTGTGTGTGTGTGTGCGTGTCTGTGTGTGTGTGTTGGGGAAGGGGGGGGGGGGGGTTGCCGTGTGCGTGCGTGCGGGTCTCTTCCTCCTGTGTGCGTGTGTCGGCGCCGGGGGTTTTGTCTCCGTTTCGTCTGGAGGAGGACTCGGCGCGTGGTGTTTACCTACATGTGTTTTGATTGGAGGCAGCCTACTGTGATTTCCCCCAGGAAGGTAAGCTGCGGGGGGGCCGGGAGGAAGCCGGGGCACACACTAACAACCCCGCCTCGTCCCCCGCGCTCCTCCTTCCCCAACACCTGAGTGGTTAGCGGTAGCATCTTCCATGGGTCTCGCCACCACCTGTTCCCGGAGCTGGAGGGCTCTGGGCTTAGAGTGTTTGAGGCTGCAGGACGAGAGCTAAAGCCCACAGAGCAATGTTTGTGTTGAGTCCCATTCAACAAACCCGGTATTGTTCTATTGTTTGACTCAAAGCACCAACTCCCGGCTGTGGCAGCGTTTTAAAAAACAGCACGCATGCCAATTTGAGGATGATTCCCATGCTGCCTGCAAATTACAAACATAACCCCAATTTCAATCAACAGTTTAAATGATTATCGTAAACAAACGGTGTCGACGATAAGTGCGATGTTTTCGGGAGATACTAATGTGCAGCGCGGGCGTCTTGTTGAGGCTATAGTTTCTTGCTTTGCTTGTGTCCGTCCGTGGAGTTGATTCCAAAATAGAGTACAAAGACGTCTAAGATGCTGCCTTTTGACGCAAATCCTGCCAGCTCCTGTAAACATGTACCCCAGAGCATCCTCTGCAAACAAAGCGCTGGGGTGACTAAAGAAGGATACACAAGCCTACTGTCTTAAAATAAGACCTCAGAGCTGAGCATTCTCTATAAAAGGCTTCTCTGGGTGACCTTGCAGAATCTCACTGAGTACAAGCTGATACAAACAGTAAGTAAGGATCCATTATGACTAGCATAGGGTTTTATCTTATCTTTACAAAAGTAATACTTTTGAGTGTTAAGCCATTTAAGTTTATCCAGTTTCCACAAAGTGTTTGCTTTCCTGTTGGTCACACAGCCTGTTTTATGCTCAGGCGCCAAACAGCTCAAACACTTGCGTTGGCTGAATATGTTGGTTGGATGTACACAATGAACAAGTCGTTTTGAAAGATAAATCATATAGGACCGGTCATAGATCAACACAGAAAACATGCTGGGAAAAATAACCACTGTAACATTCTGCCCCAGTGTGTTTCTGTGTTTATGACAGAGTTTCTGCAACAGGTTATAAGTACCCACATGCTTTTCTCTTGCAAGTGCAAAAATATCAAACGTTAAAAGAAAAGTCCTAAGAGTGCAGCCACCGTATGTCCATGAACTGTAAACTCTGCTAGGCAATGGGGAACTGCAGAACTTGTTCTGTGCTGCTAAATAGCGACCTCACAATAATAAATAATTTCCCATTGTCAGCATGTGCACAACAAACTTCAGCCGCTATGTTATCCCTGGCTGCAGGTTATCTAAGCTCATGAACCCAGAAAGTTTGAGCCTCCAGATGGAGAGACCATGCTTCCCTAACATCATTAAACACCATCGTTAAAGCAGGAAGGGTTGGATGTTTACTCTGTAGATTAGTTGTAGGCCTACATATGTCCTGAAAATGTCTCTCACTGTACTGGTCTTTGCAAAGATCTCAGTAATAGTTGAAAGTGGATTATGAATATGTTATCGAAATGAAAAAAACACAACAAATGAAAGATATTAATTTGATTAACAAGGAATAATTAACATTGAGTTATGATGATGATAATAACAACACTGACAAAAATATGATGACACAAATTATAATAATAATATAAGGGGATTCGTCAGACCAAACACAATGTCTCCCCTTAATGACCAATGATGCCACAATTCATTGCTAAACAATGAGCGAAACACCACTCCTACCAATCACATACCTGTGCTCCTATATATGTCCGAAGTGTTGTCTCTCTTTGCAATGTGACATCACGATGTGCAACGATGAAGACAATGTAGAAGCTTTTGACTCATTCCAAAATTTGAATGCAATGCAGAGTACCAACAGAGAAGTGGTGTGATATGAAAGCTGATGTTGACACAGTTTGTATTTGAAATTCTGATAATCTTTAATAGTTTTGTAATGCTGCCAAACTGTAGTCATTTTTTCTCTTGACGACGTGCATCCTTCTTAACTAATGGTCTCCAAAATGTGCTCTACTTCGAAAATAAAATGATTGGATAGTGCCACTGCCATTACCCAAAGGGGTTATCACACAAAAAATATAGGGCATTTATCGAAAGCAAAACATACCTTTTGCTCACAGAATATATCTAATTTTTGAACTTTAGGCTTATGGAAGCAGGGCCATGCTGGGTGCCACTCATTTAGCATCCACATTCTCACAATAGAACGTATCGCTGTTACAGACAATCTCCTAAACAGACTTCGACTATTCAAGACAAAGTTGAATACATCTCTTAAGTAATCTTCGAAGATTCAAGTTCAGCCCCAAATAATATAAAAATACTAATAGTAGGTATTCTTCTGTGGCTGGAACAAATTCTCACAAAAAAAGTATACCGAGAAAAATGAATGGAGTAGTGGGCTGTTTCAATATAACGCCTGCTAGCAAACAATAAATTGAGTGTGGGAAGCTCAGCATGCACTGAACTGTGAAGGTTATTGAAAGTTGTGCTGCCATAGAACTGTGGTAGGCCAGATAAATTGTTACGTGCGATAGATGCTGTTTGAGCACTTTGTTTTAAAAAAATAACTAATTTCTGGACATTGGATGACATTTATATCTGAATTAATGAATTCATTAGTCATACGTATAGCGCTTACTTTAAATTATGATATTATGTTAGTTCCCTCGGATTGTTGCAGCTAATGTCGCATAAAGTTTCACGTATTTGTAACAACTGATAACTTAACAATCCAGTATCATAGGTTCCGTGAGCTATGTTTATTCATACTCAGGATTAGCCTGGCTATTGCCAGACCAAGCTCAAGCGTAGATTGGACGTTGGTCCGGGGAAGCTGCCGTCATTTTCTTCAGTACAAGAGAGGTGATGGGCCTAGTTCAAATGACTCTGTGCGCAATTGGCTGCTTGCCGTCGCTTCCCTACCGTCATTGTGTTAAACCAGCCAATAGCGCGGCAGGGGGAAAAGCCAGCTTGGTGATTGGCTCCCACAAAAACATATCGGAAGCAGGAAGAAATTTGTATTGTTCTTCACCAAACCCTTCTGCAGGGCGAACCAAAAACCGGCAGAATGGGCGAGGCTACCCAGCCTAACTCAGGATTCAAATTGTACTCTTTATTTCGATATTTATTTATTTATTGAATATCTAAATCGTCAATTGCAATCAGGGCAGAATGGAGCAATTATAATCGATTCAGCTTATCCTGAAAAGAAAAATTAATACATTCAATCATTATTTTTTCAAATTGTATCATTGCATGCCGGCCATGTTGTGCCAACAACATCCATAATTGTGAGTTAAACTTTGTGGCGTAATTATATTTGGTATTCTCTCTTCCCGGTAAATGTCATGGAAACACTTTCCTTCATTTTGAATGTTTCAAACCAAAATATAACTGTCCATAACAGGTGGTAACTTAATGATTCGTTGGTAAGGAAAAAAAAATCCATTTGGCATTTCTTCTAATTGGCCTTCCCCCGGAGACTCACTGGTAGGTGCTTGTCATATTGACGGATTGATCAGTGGGCCTATATAAAAGAGAATCAAATGTCAACTTCCATCAAAAGCCATCTTCCACAAACTCAGTTAACCTTTCACCCGCACCATTATCACTTGTTGTTCTGCGTTTTGTTTTTCATTTCAGATTTTATTTTCAATCGAACTGATGGATAATAAATAAAAAAGGCAAAGCTTTCCTCCTCTTTTCTCAGGTATGTATTTAGTGAGTGAGGAATCAAATCAGTGCAATAGCGCCAAAGATTTCCCAACTTGCTGTTCACAGTTAAAAAAATGTTATGTTGTTTTCAAGAGTGCTATTTCCAACGAAATGACTCACTCACCCCCTGCCACCGACGGCCCCCTGAGTTGACCCGTCTTATAAACCGAAGCCTTTGGTGAAGGGCTCCATCATCCCCTTCCCTCCATAAAAAAAATTGAAAAATAAAATTAATTAAATTTCGGATGAGACAGAAAGGCCTGGGACATAAAAGGCTGCTGTTAGCATTTTTCTAGCCCATTGATTCCCTGTTACTAGTGCACATTACAGCCCCCCGAACTCCCATAAATCAATCGGTAGCCTTTTGTCCTCTTCAAGGGATTGCTGCCTCAGTGGTGGCTGCAACATGGCTGAGGCGACAATAATCTATTGTTTCAGTTTAAATGCTCTGCCCTCTGCCGCTGAGCCCATGGCCACAGAGGGCAGCAGGATATGTGTGTGTCGTAGCACCCTGTTCAGGTGTCCCCGGAATGGGACGGGTGACGGGGGTGCGTGTGTGTGTGCTTGGTGCCACACGGTGCCTCGGTGGGGTGTGGAAGTACCCCCGGTGTCTCTGAGGAACGGTAAAGGATTGTGACATTAGGAAGTGCGAGCTATGACATGAGATATGTAATCGTCAAGTCCCAGGGGGTGTAAAGCCTGGTCACATTTACATCTAAGGCACCATTATCGCCGTAATTAATTACGCTTTTCAGCAATGGCTTCATTTAGAACGGGCTATAAATAGTATCAATCTGCCAATTTGCACCACTGTATTTCTTATTCATTTCCCTGAGTTGAATTAATGTTGTCTTACATGTGTCGTAATGAAACATCGTCTTCCCGTTTGTTTGACACATTCACTGTCCCTAAAATGATGAATCATGAATTGATCATGTTGTATGATCATATAATCACACATTCAGTTAGAAAAGGGTTTAAAAAGTCTGCGCTGTGCAGAATCCAGCGTAGACCTCTGATGGTTCGATTTGCTACGCGACCCCGTCTTGAGACGAATAACGGGGCGAGGAGGGCAGAGGTGGGAAGCCCAAGGGGTACTGATGTGGGAAGGTGCAGGGCTTGGATTCAAAACTTTAGCTGAGCCAACAGCTAAAGTAGTTGCATTACAACGACCTGAGGGAACGATGCTAGGCGCTATCTCCTAAGGTTAGGCTAGCATCGGCAGCTCACAATATGAAAAACATCAACAAAACTTCCGGTCAGAAAGTATAATCGGGATGCTAAATGGACTTTATTTCTTGAAGGAAATTTCTTTAAACTTTAAACTGTGTCAACGATTATTAAGCAAGGCTGAAACAGGAAATATGTAAATGTATCATTCATTCATTCGTATTTTTAAATGTATCTGTTTTATTTCTAAAAATATATATATATTAACATTATTTGGTTGTCGCTTTGTTCCAGGAGATAAATAAATATTCATACTATTTGAACTCCTACAGCTGCTACTTCCCCACTTCAAATTGGTTTATAATTATTTATGCTCAGTATGACTCAATTATTGATGACTTTGAACGTCGCAGCCACGTTGGAAAGGTCAAGACTAGCCTGTAAACAAATGCACAAGTGGGAGCTGGTGTTTTTTCTGTGTAAAAGGAACAATAAAGTTATTATATTTCACACACATAATAATTCAAAATAACAATATATTTTTTTAGGAATCTAAAAACAAACATAAACATCCTGTCTCCTTACTAACCAACACACTGGACCTTAACTGAACATTGAACTATGTTCCTGCTCGTTTTTGCGTTGGCTTGAACTTTACAAAATAGAGCACATTAACTTTGAAGCTAAAGGTTCTGCACTACTCTCAGGGTCATCTCAACCTCCTTATTATTCCGATATTGATTTTTCTAATGTTATTGTTATTGTTTTTTCTCTTTCTCTCTGTGCTGTGGCAGATCGCCCTGAGATATCCCCACGCCGCAGTCTCAGCTATCTTTCTGTTATGCATTTCCATCTAAGCCATTGTGGTTATCAATTTAAAATCCAAACGACGGTCATTTGCAATTCACTGTTACTTACTGCGTTTTTTCGCCGTTATGTTTTCTAATTGACCGCTGAACTGATTGAACGTACCCATCGCAGGCTCTCAGCAGGGGCCACGCGTTGTAATGGCTGCTGTGTACCTTAGGCCTTGGTCACTATGACGATGTGGCCAAGGGCATGTCTGCCAGCCGAGTGCTAGGGCGATGCTGTCAGCACTAATGCATTCAGGCCAGAACAACATGCTCTTTTCAGCTGCGTTATAGCCTGCATGGTCAGCAGATCCTAGTCAAATTGAATCTCTGAGTAAAAAATGATCTTGACACTCTTTCAAAAGGCAACTGCATGTTGGTGAGTCTTATACCCTGAAATGATGAATTCATCCAGATGCGATATGTACGCTCTACGTATTATCTATGTATAGTGGTTCGGGAGAAGAGTATAATATTAGGTTTGATACCATGGCCTTGGTACGGGATCAACATTAACAGAACCCTCTAATGATACCGAACATGTAACTTTTCCAAGTTTTGAAGTCATGCAGGTTTTAATAAAAACAATAATACAATATAAAGTAACAACTTTTATTTTTCAATTGTTTGATTGTAACTTAGATTCTGTAAATCAGCATTGCAGTATGCATATCTATATATAGAAACCATGAAACCACGTCTTCAACAATGGTTATTTACTCCAGTCAGGTATTAATTAAAAAGCACTTTGAGGGTAAATGATTCTCAAAGGTACATGTAACCCACGCACCCTCCTCATAAATAGCTCTTATTTCCTGTCAGTAAGCTCCCTTCCCTCACTCATCCGTGTGTGTGTGTGTGTGTGTGTGTGTGTGTGTGTGTGTGTGTGTGTGTGTGTGTGTGTGTGTGTGTGTGTGTGTGTGTGTGTGTGTGTGTGTGTGTGTGTGTGTGTGTGTGTGTGTGCGTGCGTGCGTGTATGTACATATTCATTAATCTAGATTTACAATGTCACCTCAAAGACAGAAATAGAATTCAGAGGAAAATCAATATGATAAACTGCTACTTGTTTTGTCCCCAAATTGTTTCAGTTTGGAAATCGATTTGCGAGCCCGGGGTCATACATCACAGTTTGAGAGAGGTGGGAGGGCCCCGTGGGATAATATCAGGGGCCCCCATAGTGCGGCGAGGTGAGGAGAAAATGACATGGCTGTGGAAGTCTTATAGGACACCGAGTCCTAGACAGGCTTTCTATAGAGGTTGAACAGAGAAATACTGGATAAAAAAACCTGAGAAAGAGAGAAATAAACACGGGCCACAAAAAAATGGGAGGAAACGGCAGAACAGAGCAGGAAGGGGGGGGTAGCGTTCCTGTAATGTTCCTCCATCTGTTCTCTCTCTCCTACTAATATCTCTCTCTCTCTCTCTCTCTCTCTCTCTCTCTCTCTCTCTCTCTCTCTCTCTCTCTCTCTCTCTCTCTCTCTCTCTCTCTCTCTCTCGCCCCCCTCGCTCAGATGGATGGATGTCGGTTGCACAGGAGTTTATCAGCCTCTGACAGAAACAATAAAAAATAACCTTCCCCGATGCTCAAGTTAATACGGTGCAGCGTGTGACGTCGTCGCCAGGCCCATTAGGTGCCCCCTGACAGCGTCATTAAGACAACGGGACAATTATGGGGTGGAGGTGGTGCTGGTGGAGGTGCTGGTGGCGCTGGTGGTTCTGGTGGCGGGCAACGTGGGACAAACTGCCAGCTGGACCCTGCTATGGATCGCACTTAACCCCCGCTATAGATCGTCACTGCATCGCTGTGAGGGATAGCTGGTCGGCCTGCGCGGTTGCCCCTGGCAACACCGCCCCCCACACAATAACCATAATGCCGGAGATGATCGATATCGTGAAACGATCAATATTGTGAAGTGGGCGATGCGGCTTGTGGCCAAGGACATTTCGCGTTGAGATAAACAGTGTGTTACGACCTCACTTTCTTTTCATGTCAATAGTTTATTAACTTACTTTTCATATATATATGACATCACTAATGTCACCAGTCAAAGGTCACGGTGAATCTGTGTGTTACAATGAACCGATTGCTCCAGCGATCGGACAGCAGGTTCAAGGTATGATTATTACGTTGCCTTGATGGAGAACCACTTAAATCTTCATAACCGTGTGACATAATGTGGCCATTGTGAGCCACGGTCGTAATTGAAGGTCAAGTCGAATCAAAACAACAGCGAGACTTCAGATTGAAGAAGAGACTGGGGCTCCCATGCACACATCACACATATTGGTTGAATCGGGTGTCATCTGTTACAGTTGATGATGACATGAAATTATCCCCCTCGGTTTGTGTTGGAGTTTTAATATCTGAGGGGTTTGCGAAACACAGTAATAAACGAAGAGCTGCTGCATATTACGTCAG
>NC_082391.1:16300214-16307714 GCF_031168955.1 Gadus macrocephalus | reverse complement strand
AAATCAGTGACATGCTAAGCAACTCTATTTATGTGCATTTATGTTGGTACTTTATCCAGTATGTTTTTTTCCATGGTATACTCTCCGATGTGTTTTGCGAGGTCCAATATGTTTTTCTTCGTTTGTTAAACTGTTTGATGGATTACCCAAAAGACTGGCTTTAGCAACAGTTAGCATGCTAATTGACATTAACAAATCGACAACGCAAAGGGCATCGACACTGCCTTGAGTATACTTTGGTGCCTTAAGGTTTTTTTCACCCCGTCTAACAAGAGCTTTGTCCAACCCTGAACTATTGATACTGTTTGAGGTTGGGTCTCCAGACGTTTTCAGGGGTTGTGATCAGCAAACATAACGTTTGTCTTTCTCACGCACCAGTGCACACGCGACGCACGGACACATACAAACACACACATACACACACAGACCCACACACACGGACACACACATACAGACGCGCAAACACACACACACACACACACCTACACACACACACGGAGACACTTACACACACGCGCACGCGCGCGCACGCACACACACACACACACACACACACACACACACACACACACACACACACACACACACACACACACACACACACACACACACACACTTTATTTGTATTCCAACCATTTATTTTCGGTTGTTTTTTTGTTGTTTCTGAATCTAGGCCTGCTTGGTTATGCATCTAGGTTGCTGTAGTCCTCCCTGACCCTAGAGACATTTCTCCCAGCCCGGATAAGCACAGTGACTACAAAGCATTTCATCATCATCTGGAATCTGGAATTTGCACCAGTCATGTCCAATCGAGTCCTTGAGCATTGTTCTTCTTCAAAGGATCACAGCAAAAAGTGTAAATAAACAAAACAGATGCGCCAAATGTTGTACGACATAGTATTTGTTTCTAATTTGCTTGGCATTGTTGATGTCCATTCACATTAATGGTGTATAGTAAGTAACTGAATACCTTTTTTTAAATAGTTCATTAAAATCTCAAGGGGGGGCCTTTAAATCTACGTATCATCAAACCGGGGAGCTCACCTTTTTTTTTTACATAATATATAAATATATAACAAGGTATATTAATTCTGTGATGTATTCTTCACATGCCTAATTACAGCGATAGGAATTATCTTTCATCCTTTGCAATTTAGTAAATTCGCACAGCCCTGGGGAGCTCATTTGAAGGAAGGAAATAGGCCACACTGCTGGGAGCCCAAGAAGGACGTATCCAAACAAAACGCGGGCATAAAGACATGGAAGGACTTCATCCATGTAACAGAGGAAATCAGGGTCCTCTCAGATCTCTCTCTCTCTCTCTCTCTCTCTCTCTCTCTCTCTCTCTCTCTCTCTCTCTCTCTCTCTCTCTCTCTCCCCGTGTAAGAGCGAGAGAGAAATTGAGCTATCTTGTGAAATGGACGTAACTGATTGCTGCCCAAGTCTCTGTTCAGTTCAGAGTATGGAGACAGAACCAGCTCTCCTCCTCTCAAGAAGGCTGTTAAAAACACTGGTTGTTTACACGCGCACGGGCAAACAAACACATACACACAGAGACTTAAATGGGAGAAATTCAGATCAATCCATTTCAAGCTAAATAATGGCTCTCTCTTTCGAGGACGGGTCGATGTGGTGGCAATGGCGAGATCAAAGAGGAGACATGCACACACACACACACACACACACACACACACATACACAAACACATCCACACACACACAAACAAACACACCCAACAGAGCCCACCGTTTTGCATGCAAGTATGAAAAATGACCACCCAAATGGTCCAGATAGCGATAGACAGAGTCGGCGCCAGAGGACAAGAGAGGAGGAGGAGGAGGAGGTGGAGGACGAGGAGAGTGGGAGAAGGAGGGAAGGGCAGAAGTAAACTAGACGGTGACTTGTGGCAGAGCAAGGCCCCTACAGGGCAGGTATTCTGGGGGCCCTCACTCTCTGCAGCAGCCGGGGAGAGGCCAGGGCCCCTGCAGGCACACCTCTCCCTGGGCTGAGAGCACTCCAGACAGACTGCAGTAATTTACATTGACAAAGCTGTCAGAGTAGAGGTGGCCTCCCGAGCAGTGATGGATGTCAACCTGGGAGGGAGATGACTGGAAGGGGAGGACGGGGGGAGGGTGGAGGGTGAGGAGGGGGGAGGATAGCTTGGCTGACTCCTCGTTCATTCCATTCCGTGAACTTTATGGTTGTAATGGGGGGGAGGGCCGGGAGGGAAAAGGCTTGATAGAGGTTCAGTTTGCATGACTTTCGCATTGCTTTAATTATTCGTCGGGTACAAGTGCGTCCTGCGATACCAACAAGCATCGAATAAAAGTACACGTTGCCTACCCGCTCAGGGAACACAATTTATGAGGATTTTAAACACGGCCCCTTCTCCTTCGTCCAATAAATCAAGGACTCCTTTATTTTTTTTATCTTTCTATGCAAGATCAAAAAGTTCTCCGGTTGCGGATCCAGAAGTTTCCATCTCGGTATAGATTATAAAGAGGCTCCATAGATCACCGCTCGCCCCCTTCGCCCTCACTGCAAAATGCAGCACGAGACACCGAGGGTCAAATGCATATTTCATGCAACTGTCGCATTCATGTGAGGAGGGGGGAAGGAGGGGGAGGGTGGGGTTAAAGGAAGTAAAGGACTAGAGAGAGAGAGAGGTTGGGATGGGGAGGGGGGGAGGGAGGGAGGATGGGAGTGCTGAAGAAGAGAGGGACAGGACAAAAGGGTGAAAATGAATGAATGCGCTGTACTCTGATGTGCGGTCTTGGAAAAAAAGGACAGGAAGCCGCATGTACAACCGAACGGGGTGGGGTGGGGGGGGGGGGGGGGGGAGAGGGAAGGGGGTCCGGGGGGAGGTAGATACGAAGAGCACCACCTCCTCTGGGACCCCCCACCCCCACCACCACCCCAAGCTGGCACCGACTCCCGGTGAATAGGAGTGCTGACGCAGCGTCTCTCGGGGGGGGCCAGGTGCCTCGCCGGTGTCAGGGGGCCCCCCCCGGTGTGTGCGACTCGTCACTCCCTGTCAGCTCCACTCACACCGGCCCCCGTCAGCGGGGGGCCCCGCCGCCGTCGCCGCCGCCTCCCGCTCCGCCCATCACCTGTCCGCGGCGCCGGCCAAGGTGACTTTGCTCCCTGGGACGGGGGGAAATGACAGCCAGCGTGGCCGTAATGCCACGAGGCTGACAGGGAACCAGCAGGCCGGGCTCCCCCGTGCCGCGTCTCTCCCCCGCTGACGCTCTGTGCCTCTCTGTTCCTCTCGCTCTGTGTCTCTCTCTTTCTTTCTTCCATTTTTTTCTTCATTTCGTCCTTTCTGTTTCTCTAACTTTCCTTCGACCGCTCTATTTATCTGTATGTCTTTCTTTGTTTCTCACTCGATCTTTCCTCTGATCCCTATCTAACCATTTCTCTATCCTTTTTTTATCTTCCTCTTTCTTTCCCTTCTCTCTCTCTCTCTCTCTCTCTCCATACAGTACATTTAATAAGAATGACGAGAAGGACTGGGTTGTTTTTTGTTCACAGCTTTCTGTGCCCACATTCCTTTCAAACCCCCTTTTGATAATCCCATTTGAAATCAAAGCTAAGGCCTTGCTTATCAGTGACAGCTTCGGTCGCTTGTGTTGGTCTGCAGTTCAATATGCTTTCCATCCAATACACCCGAGCCATAGGACATTAGGATAAATTATCCTGCATACTTTATGACACATATTAACTTCCATCCAGCGAAAAGCCTTTTTGATTGCAATCATTTCTCTCCAAGAATTGCAAGAACCGCCCTCTCCTAAAATCTGGGATAGGTCAGAGGGGATTCTTCCTCTGAGCACCAGGGCTCTGAGTGATCAAACTTGACATCTTAGTGCTGAAGAAGGCACGAAGGAACGGCTTGGGAAATCTGGGGAGAAAATATCAGATCATTTTGTGTTTGGGAGTTAGGAGTTAGGGGTTGGGGGGGGGGGGGGGGGGGGGCACTAGTGTTGAGTGGAAATGTTTGCATTACAGATGGCACTGGGCGCATGGCAGCCCTACTGAAGTGAGAGTAATTGGTTCAAATGGAGATGACACACAATACTGCGTGCATTAGTGCTGCAACAGATCCCACAACTGGTGCCGCTTATTTTCACTTGCGACTGCGCTCGTCCGACAGCGATAGTTTTTCTTCTTCGCCGGCTGATTCGTCTGCGGCCGCTGCCTCTGCTGTTCTCTTCGCCCCTCGCCCCCCGTCACAGACTGCCTCCCCGACACTTTCACCAGCTTGTGCGAAAAACCCCCCCTGTCACCGCGCTTGTCACGGTAGTCAATGGCCGCCTGTTGTTGTCGTCGTTGTTGTTGTTGTTGTAATGGCTATTGTCGTATGTTTAATGGATCCCTAGATTTGAAACCTATATACCTTAAAGTAGACATATTATACCACCAGGTGAGAGTGTTATTAGCCTTACAAGCCGTTTCGAAAATCTGCCCCATATGACATCACTAGTGGGCGTGTCCATCTAGATCTGTGCTGGATAGATGAGCAACGTTTACTTCAGTCCACTGGGTAGGCTGGTAGACTGATCCATCCAGCACAGATCTAGGTGGACACGCCCACTAGTGATGTCATATGGGTTCGATTTTCGAAACGGCTTGTAAGGCTAATCAGACTCACACCTGGTGGTATAATGTGTCTACTTTAAGAAACTGAGTTTGAGTGGTGTTTTGACAGACAAAGGAGGGACCTTGGAAGACGTGGGAGAATAGAGTCACAGCCTTGAATCATATTAGGGGAGGAGGAGGAGGAGGAGGAGGAGGAGGAGGAGGAGGAGGAGGAGGAGGAGGAGGAGGAGGAGGAGGGGAATGAAGGGTGGAGAAGCCGGAAGGATCGGGAGGTGGAGGAGGAAGAGGAGGTGGAGGAGGAGGTAGTGATGAAGGCCTCATGCTGGGGTAAGACAGGAGTAACGAGTGCTCAAACTATGCCGTCCACCTGCTCCTCCAACCCCCCCCCCCCCCTCCCTCCTCCCTCCCGACTTGACATTTATCAGTGGATAAGTTGAGCTGCTGGCTGTCATGGCCAGCCTGCCTCTGGTCATTCATCTCTCTCGCCCCACAGCCGGGGTGTCGGTAAATAGCCTGCACCGCCATATGGCGCTATATGTACATACATGCATATGTACATACGGGTGCATACGCTGTATGTACATCGTACAGTTGCAGTCGTACATACATGTATGTGTGTATATACAGGCATCGGTAGCGGTGAAAAATAATGTTAGTTTGTGTGTGCGTGTTTGTGTGTGTGTGTGTGTGTGTGTGTGTGTGTGTGTGTGTGTGTGTGTGTGTGTGTGTGTGTGTGTGTGTGTGTGTGTGTGTGTGTGTGTGTGTGTGTGCGTGTGTGTGTGTGTGTCAGTGCATGTGGGAGAATATATGTGAGTTTACGCACAGTAGGTATGCATGTACAGTATGCATGTAAGGTTGTGTAGCTTTAGTAAGAAAGATCAACGGGCTCAAATAAACTGTTTACATTTTGTCCTAGCATCAAATGAACCATTCCGCTTCCAGGCTACCTTGGCACACAACAATTTAGCACAATTTCTCACTTGTGTGTGTGTGCCCATTAAGGAATAAATTAATTCTGAGGCTAGCTTGGCAGTCAAAACAATTCTGCGCAGTTACATGGAAATGGTCATGATGGTGAAGTCATTTGGCTAGCCCCTCCGTCCTCTGACACACACACACACACACACACACACACACACACACACACACACACACACACACACACACACACACACACACACACACACACACACACACACACACACACACACACATAAACACGCACACTCACACACAAACAAACACACACACCTCCATGTTGACTCATTTAACATCTGGTGTCTCTTCGTTTGACTCTGTGTATCTCGCCATGTAAAGCAGGAGAGGCAACTTGTCCATATTTTCACCTCATTTTCAAGATCTTTCACACCAATGCTGATGACGGTTATGACACCATCGTTCATGCCGGCGTGAAAAGGCTAGCATCTGGTACGCATGCCATGCTAATTCGTCAGCATTGAGAACTTCTTCCGCACCATTTTTTCTGGAAGCTAGTATTAAAAGCCTCTTATTAGTATCTTCTTAATTTAGTTTCTAAGAGGGCTTAACACAATGGATATTATATATTCAAAGTCGAAAACAAACCTGTTTACATTATCATTATAATTGTTTAAAACAACAGAAACTTATTTTATTAATTATTTCATTAATTGAATGGAAACAATTAGGATTTTGTCTGAAAGAGTATTATGGGACAAGTAAATGCAAACCCAGGCCTTTCTAACATTACTATCCTTACTATGCTGCAGAATTACCAAACTATGTATCGGGGAAACATACTAACGGCATGCATTCATGATGTAACTGTAAGATACAAACACAAAGTTAGTTCTAGGTGTAACGGTGCATGTAGACCTTTTTAAGCTTTTTCTGGTCAGTTCCTCTAATATAAAAAAAATACTGTAGCCAGTAAATAAACGTTGCTGCAAATCATTCGATATTTTAGCAGTTCATTTTTATTTTCATCTCTTATATCGTAAATCAAAGACACATATGAACCAGAGTTACCACTGGTAAAAGATACAAAGCCTCCTCAATATTTTACATATTTATTTTTACATCTAATTATCTCTGTCTTTAGTGCAATTCATCTTCATATGAAAAGATTCTAAAGTACCCATTCAGACCACCCATGTTTTCGAATTTATTAATTGTATCATGTTAATCAACTCAACCATAGCCATCTTGCCAGCGTTTACAGCATTTCATTGCTATGTGCTGTCTGTCTTGTAGAATTTCAAACAATTGCAATGTGTTTAGCTTATTAAGCAGACAATTTATTTTCAGTGGATGTGTTGGATGTTTTTAAAAGCGTAATTCCATTAATTTCAAATTGTAAATGAATGTGCTCCGAGGGTTAATTCATATTCTGATTGGTTCTAAACAAAGATGTTTTTTTCTTATCCAATAGTTTATTCCATTTGGCTCAAATTCAGCAGGCTTGAGCCTTGGAAACGTGCTTATGTAGTCTGAATATATTCATGGGAAACTGACAGTAGAATTTATCCTATAAACATGCAATATACCCCATGTCCAATGTTACTGCAAATGTGTCATTTGTCTTTGTTCTTTTTTTCTCAAAGAAACTTGTTTATCTGGATGGGATTCTATCAGCCATTAGATATGTTTTGGGTTATTTTATCCCGAGATGTGAACGCCCCGGTGCACATGGCAGATCAATAACCAATCCTATAGCCTGGAGTTGTTGTTACACTCATCATATCAAAGTTGTTCACACTTTGTCATTGTGTTTTCTTTGGAGACTAATGAGCATCCTTTTATCCCTCCCCATGTTCAATTCTTCTTCCTACCAATTTATTTGTGATTCATAAAACCACAAGGTCATTTAGAGTGCAGGCTCTCTCCATCTCTCTGTCTGTCTGATCCAACTGTCTGTCCGTC
>NC_082391.1:16270264-16300114 GCF_031168955.1 Gadus macrocephalus | reverse complement strand
GCCGTCTCCGGTGTACAATTATGACGGAACCATGGGGCCTCCGCCTCTTTGGCAGGCGATAGAAGGTGACCTGATTAACCCACAAAGTGACATTAAGCACGGAGACAACGCCTTCGCTCAGCACCTCATATAATCCAGAGGTTAATTAAGCATTTAACACAGGGAATTGAATGTCGGAGCAGTGTAATAGGATGTTGACTACAGAACTGGCCTGGGGAGGGGGGGACGGGATGGGGCGACGAGGGGACGGGACGGCGGGGGTGGATGCAACCATGTAAAGACAATGAAACTTGTTTTCCTGGGCGGACCCTGGGAATGCACTTGTTCGCTCGGTCGCCCTAAGATGATTGTGTGAGTACTCGTTGTTGTGCTGTGTGTGCACTGTATGGGTGCGTGTTTGTGTGTGTGTGTGTGTGTGTGTGTGTGTGTGTGTGTGTGTGTGTGTGTGTGTGTGTGTGTGTGTGTGTGTGTGTGTGTGTGTGTGTGTGTGTGTGTGTGTGTGTGTGTGTGTGCGTCTGCATGGGTGTGTTTTCACTTCATCCAGAGTATTTCTGTGAGAGGATTGATGAATGTTTCCTCCCCATTACTTTTAGCGGTCAGACGTGGTGTGAGCAGTAGTGGAAAATGATGGAACTCGGGGGGGTTCGTCTGCCCTGGCATGACGGATGACTCGTCCGGTGAAAATAGGGCATTGTCCCCTTCTATCATTTATTACAAACGGTGGCCAGGTATGATGGAGGGAGCGGGGTGGCTCCGAGCGTAGATCATTCACCCTGGATAAGGAGGCTGGTCTTAGTTGAGATGTGGCTCCTTCTTCTTTGAGCGCTTATGCAAGGAACGTGGCCACGTGTTAGTGTTTGCTCACTATTTGCATAGTATACTATAGCAGCACCACATCCATAAAGATACGGTCTTTAAGCTGTAACACGTCTGTAAATGGGGATAACAGCGGTCACATGGGAAGGTAGCCGTCTACCTCGTTTTGTTCTCTCAGGTGATCCATTAGATAGACGTATTTTGTATGTCGTGTGTGGCACATTTGAAACAAGAACTGAAGGGATCGGGGTGGCTGATTGGACACTGGATGAAATATTGTTAAGTCAGATGGACGAGCAGGAGAGGGTGTGTCGGGCAATGAAATATAGAAGTGGTTTCCCCTTAATGTGCTAGCTCCAGGCTTGTGTAGAAGAGTGGCAAAGCAAATTGGCAACAACACGTACAGACAATCTCTTCATGACAAGAATATTAGTCTTTCCACCCATTTTCAACCTGACTGGCAGGTGGACCCAGATTCTTAAGGGAGAATGCCACTAAAGCCATAAATACGAGTTTACAGTTGAACTATGTTGAACACCAGGGAAATAAAGAAAAAATGGCAAAGTCAAAATGAAACCTGTATGGCCCTTTAAAGCTCGTAGATTTTTCGATATCCCTTTGTATTTAAACATTTAACAGAAAATCCAGTAAATGCTTCGAGACTGTTTTTGGCATGCATGTTCACTAAACAAATGTGTGAGAGACGAAATTGAGTAGCTCACATAGACTTTCCAAAGCCAATTAAACGCTCAATAAACACCTTTTAGTTGTTTGTGTACTGCCAGATTTTAATTGTTTGCAGCATGCGGCTGTGAGCTACAACTTGGAGTTGTAGTGAGGGGCACACCGCTGAGCCGTTAAGGATGCATGTTTGTTGACTGATGGAGAGAAATAGGGCCAAGCCAGTTCCTCGATATGTCACTCAACGGTACGTTCTCGAAATATAGCAGGCTGGCTGTAGCTTAATGTCAACCCATCTCAGAGCAGGAATATGAATCTTATACTTAGAGAGGTATTACTTAAATCCGGTACAGACTACTTTTTTATTTAACAACAACCTTGCCACCTCTCATATTTTGAAATAATGCCCTTTTCCACTACATCTGAACTTGGCCAACTGTCTCAAACGACGAATATAAACGGCAAGCACAGGTTTCGGCCCATCATGAGGAACTACCGCATGAAAAGGACAGGCCCCATCCTACTTTTATTTATTTATTGATCTGTTTATGTATTTTTATTTTGTTTCATGTACTTACTGCATCTGATCTTTAATATTTTATAAGGATGTTTTTTTTAATGCACAAAGGTGGAAATATGAGCTGGTGAAACAATAACTTTTGTGATTACAGTCGTTGGGATTTTACTGCCTGCGCGGGTTTTCTCGTAGGACGCCTCAGCCAACCTGCTGAGCGCACATAATCGCTGGCAGGATCCAGTCACTGTAACTTCAGTAGACTACTTGACTCTACAGCAACCATTACAAATAACCACTGACGATGGATCAATCAAGGTAAACAAATTACTCGAATTAGCGCAACGATAGCATCCTCAAAGATCATCTTCTTCTTCTTCGGCTAATCGTTTTTTCTGCCGATACAGGCGATGCACCCATGTGTTTTGCGCCTGGCAACACAACACGAATCGCAAACTGCAATTAGTCCGGGATCTCTCCGTTAAATTTCGATTTCCAAAGGGCGTCACCAATGGGCACAAACCAAAATACCTCTTCGCAATTGGATGGGCCTACAACCAATCATAGCTTCGAAATGGGAGATGCAGAACTGAGCGATGCAAAATAATATTGTTCCAGTCTCTTGTATTTCCTATAGTGGAAATATACTGTCCAGTTCTTTTAATATTGTCTCAGTATAGCTATCAACAGATCGCTCTCCATCAGCAGCAGCCATCTTTGTTGCTGTTGAAATGCAGAGCCGGACAGTAATGCAGTACATTTACTTTAATTTAATGGAGTACAGTACTTAAGTACAATTTTGAGGGATCTGTACATTTTTGGGGAGTACTCATGACTTTACTCAAGTAAATTTGAGAGGCAAATATTGTACTCTTTACTCCGCTACATGTCTATCCATAACCGTGAGTACCTGTTACTTCTTTTAAAAAATAAAAAATAAAAGGAGAAAAGAAAAATCTCGGAAACCCTAAATTTGTTGTTTCCCTCTCAGACGTGATTGGATTGTGCAGCCGCCACTGATAAGGACAGCCTTCAGCCTATCAGCATTCACCTTTGCATTCCGCCAGTCTACTCCATGGTCAGATTTAGATGAGAGACGATTGTTGATTTGATTGATGAAAAAACAGAGAAACTCACACATACATACAATTGTTAGCTGAATTATTTTTTTCTGATATTACATATTTAAGTAAGCTGAGCAATTGTTTTTATGTTCTTGAGTATACTGCTATACTGTATACTATTGTGCTATTGCCTTGTGGGCAAGTGAGAAATGTTAAATAAAGCAACATGGTAAAAAGATGAAAATGACTGGATTTTACTTTAATTCCTTTTACATTCTCCAAGGTATTAACATTTTTCATAACTCCATGTAGGACGTTTCTATACATAAATGTAAGCACTGTGGCAGTAGTAATGCAATATTTAGAAAATGTACTCTTGATACTCAAGTACTTTTAAAAACAAGTCCTTCAGTACTTTTACTTAAGTAGACATCTGACTGTAGTACTTTTACTTGTACTTGAGTAAAATTTAACAAGGGGTATCTGTACTTTTACTCAAGTAAGGAAGCTGTGTACTCTGTCCGCCTCTGTTGAAATGCCACTATGGTACTCATCTACACCGTCATCGCATTCATCCCGCCTCTAATTAGATAAACGGTTGTGATTGGTCGGTCTATTTCTTACAGGGCAGGAATCCTTTTGTATGGGCAGGGAGCCAGACATTATCGGCAGAGCAACTGAAACATGAGCTTGCGAGATTCATTTGGTTCCCAGCCTTGTAAACTCTTTACAGTGTGTGGATGTGTGTGCGTTCGTGTCTGTGTGTCTGTGCCTGTTTGGCTGATTGTTAATTGATTCCCCCCAGTGTATCAATGTGTAATTATCAACGCATAACCTTCAGGATCACTGGCATGGTTTCTAGTCTAACAAATATGACAAAAACAAGACAAACAATGCCTTCCGCCAAAGCACCTCTTCCAATAAATGTCTCCCCCTCCCTATTTTTGTAGGCAGCGGATGCGACTATCTCTTACCTCTCATTTGCATTCAACTCTTAGCCGGACACGCTTGTTTACTTTAATTCTACAATGGTGGAGTAAGCACTTTGTCCTCAGCTCCTTGTGTTACTGGGCGGTGTTGATGGATCGCGGCTGACAAACATTTATTAGCCAGGCTTTTAGATAGGCTCCAGAGTGCTGCTCTTGACAAAGATAATCCCTGTCAATGGAAAGGATGTTGCCCTCTTTGTGCCAACAGAACACATCACGGAAAGCCTCCACAACCCCAGGAACCTGTCATGTAGTAAACATTAGGCCAAAGCGACGGAACAAAACAGGCCCGTGTTTTGTTGTTCATTAGAGAAGGGAGAAAGTCCCGATCGATATCAATATGTGTTGTGCCAGTTTGTTACTGAGGTTGAATGCTCTTCGTAAGTTGTTTTTTAAACCATTATGGTAAAACATCCGCAATCTACTCAATTATACATTTAAGGGAAACTCTATTAATATTTTTATTTTCTCATCAAACCAAATAGCTCTGTTCATTATTCCCTGATATTAAATAAAACATAATGACACATATTAATTATGATAAGTTGTATTGAATAATGAATGCCAATAATCCTCGCAATACTTGGAAGTTTGAGGTTTGAGAAGTTAGCCACGCACACATAACTATATAATTTAACCCTGACATACCTCAAAATAAACAAAAGTGATGGATCTTTACAAAATCCATAAAGATCAGTGCAGAGTCTGAAGACTTTGATTACCTTTTTGTTGTTTCAGAATTTCAAGGTTTCACAAAAAGGGTGGTTAAAAGAAGATTATCAAATCTTTATCAATTATATATACAAATGAATAAAAAAAAAATATATATATATATACTTTTTGAACGTCTCTGCTAAACAGATTCATATATATATTATATATATATGAATCTGTTTAGCAGAGATGTTCAAAAAGTCAAATTGCCCAGTATCTTTCATCTGTTTGTTTGGTTTGAGCCAAAGCAAGGAAAATGTCACGGCAATGTTAAGTTGCCGAGAACAAATATATTTATTGCATTCTCAGACCCGCAGTTACCCTTTTTTTACTCTTACTTTTCTTTATCTTATATCTATTAACAGAGAAAAAAACAAAAATAAGCTAAAGATTTCGCTCAACAGATTCCGGAAAAGGTCTGCCTGATAAATGAAGAAGGCGGGGGGATAAACAGAGCGATATAATTTGCACGCATGCTTCGCTGAAAAACGTAAATATTTACACCACTTCTTTTAAATATAATACTAATTGCATCCAACTACAAAAAAAGTACCACGTTCCCTTTCCACCAGACAGAGGACTTGTTAATGCCTCCGCAGATCGTCTTCAGGTTTGCTACACGGGGGAACAGGGAGCAGAAACAGCTCGGCGAACCGCCGCAGGGTGTGTGGGGAAGAAGTTAGCGAAAGCACATTGTTAGAAAGTAATTATCTTCTCACATGAACCAGGGAAGGGTAGCAGGAAGGCAGACAACGGCTCCGACGAACGGTGTGAAGCGAGAAATACAGATTTGCCAGAGTCTGTACAGAAATACAAAAGCCGATGTTAGCAGGGCGCTTGTTTTTCACAGGCTCAAATGTTAACCCGCTATCTCTCGATACTGAGGCAAGACTAGGTAAAAAACGAAAGTACAAAATGGGGCGCTATGCTAAAGGTCAAAAGGAAATTAAAATTAATTTATCTTGACAAAAATGTAATTTAGACGTTAGGTTGATAAACGAGCACTGCCTGATTAAGGTAATTAACTAAATATGTTAATTTTCCGTTATCGTCGGGTTTTGCTCAGGAACAAATCACTAGTTTCCCTCAGGCGGTCTTAAGGGCAGCCTCTTCCAATCTTTATGTCCAGAAAGCCTGCTGTATCCATAGTAACAATTTCCAGGAGACGGTATAGGTAGAAATATGTGGTGCAGTAAATGACACTCGGCGTAGCTGTAACAACCTGGCATGAAGCAGCGGTGTAGTGAAACGATGACAGCGGACCTGTAAAACCTGCAGGAGGGGATGAAGCTGTACACACAGGCAGAGCAGGAAGCCCCCGATGGTGCAGTAAGGGAAG
The DNA here is from genome assembly GCF_031168955.1 of Gadus macrocephalus. Lineage (NCBI taxonomy): Eukaryota > Metazoa > Chordata > Actinopteri > Gadiformes > Gadidae > Gadus > Gadus macrocephalus. The sequence continues at coordinate 16,293,997 of NC_082391.1, read as the reverse complement.
CATTAATGAAGAAACTATGGGCAGGGAAAACACAATGCTACAGTACACTTTCCTTTTACATTTTAGCCCAATCGAACAGTTGTGCGCTGAAATGGTCATCTCAGATTGACAGCAGATCTCTCTCTCGCCCTCTCTCGCCCTCTCTCTCTCTCTCTCTCTCTCTCTCTCTCTCTCTCTCTCTCTCTCTCTCTCTCTCTCTAACTCTCTCTAACTCTAACTCTCTCTCTCTCTCTCTCTCTCTAACTCTCTCTCTCTCTCTCTCTCTCTAACTCTCTCTCTCTCTCTCTCTCTCTCTCTCTCTCTCTCTCTCTCTCTCTCTCTCTCACTCCCGCTCCCGCTCTCCCTCTCTCTCCTACTCTCCCCTACTCCCTCTGGGCCTGTCTACACTGTGTGACTTGCTCTCTCAGGGGATTTACAGCTGTAAGCCCTCACCACTAATTTACGTTCAGTTGAGCAACAGATATTCAGTCTGTTGATTGAAGATTGGAGCCGGCCAAGTGCCAGAGTGGAATGTATATTCTCCCTTATAGTGTGGTTCCTCATATATGTATATATATTGTGGCAGACGCCAGGGAGGAGTGAGGGGAGTGGTAGGTCTGGCAACCTGCTGGCTCCACCCCAAGCCATATATGGTCTTCCTCCCTCTAACGAGGCAAGCCTGGGGATCGTTAGGCAGGGGTGCTCTAGCTTAAAAGGGCTAGCCAACAGACATGTGGGGAAGTTGGAGTTGGAAGAGGAGCTAGGGCTAGGTGAGGACAGGCAGGATCTGTGTGATCGCCTGGCAGTGTGGTACGCCTTAAGGGAGAGAGATAGGTGGAAGGGGTTGGACGGACATTGGAACTTTAGCATATAAGAGGTGGATGACCCTTTCCCACCCTGGTTTGCATTTACAAGGTAAATAAACCATTCTGTGCTTGGAACTGCCTTGTGTTGTGTCATTTGTCTACTCAACTTGGTAGCGTGGAAACCCCACACCCACTGGCCCGCTAGGCAACAAAGGGAGCCGCCGAAGTATATCCTGTTGAATCCAGCCCACCTCCCAGGTCTTCCTAAGTATGCGGTATGTCTGGCACGTTGAGGGCTCTGCACGCTTGCCATTGCGCTCCACCTCTGATGCTCAGCTTGACCAATCAGTTGCAAATAGAAGCGTCGGGCCGCTCGCTGAAGTCTGGCCATTCCTGAGAGAGGAGGCTGTAGTCTAGGATATGCAGTGCGTGGCCAGCCTTTCACTGAGCTGCACTAAAGAGCGCTGCACTAAGAATGGTCAAGGGCTGCACTAAAGAATGTCAGACACAACACCAGGCCCAACAAAGCCCCTGGAATCCTCCCAAGCTAGATCTGTTGGACTGAGTATCTGCTCTGAATCCAAATCCTCATCCTGACGTGTCTTTCATCAACTTTGTCTTTCTCGTCCCAAACAGACTTATCCTCTTGTCTGACTAGAATTGTTGATAATGTAGGATTTTTTTCATGTTTGACAAAAGCATCTTTTGTGGCTCCTTAGTTACTAGAGTGACACTTTGTGTGTGTGGGTGCGTGCGTGTGTGTGTGTCAGGCATTAACTGAGGCAGAGGCATGAATGGATTTAAAGGAAGAAGTGAGACAGCTGAATACACCCTCTCAGATGAAGGATAAGATGAATAAACAATATTCCTCCTCTTTTGTCACATTATGGATTTCTGTCAGTTTTTGGTACAATGGGGACGCTGGATTGTCTCTGGAATCTCTTTTCATTACACAGAAAGACACATCGATGATAATAATAAAGAAAAACGTGAAGTTCAGAAATGGACCAAAAATGAAGGTGAAAAAATAGTTCTTTAGTTCCGCTTAAACAAACTGGACTTATATATTTTTCAGAATATTCTGCATTCTCTCAAAGGAGAATGCAGCCGTATGGTTAAAAAGATGTACTAAAGGTGCTTTTGGAGTAATAGACAATTCCCTGGTTAGCTCATGACAATTTCATTCTTATCTCTCTCCCTTCAAGGCATGGGAACCTTGGGTTACAAGCCTTGTAACGACACAAACATGCACACGTACACGCCACTCAGACCTTAATGTTTACAACTAATCCTCAAAGGAGAATGAAATTATCTCCTTGCCCAAGGTGCACAGACAGACAGTGTGGAGGAACAAATGCCTTGCTCCTCCATGCTGTAGGCGGATAACCCATACACGTACACACAAGAATGCAGGTACAGACACACATACACACACGAACAAACACACACGTACACAAAAGCTTGCACACACACACAGACACACACAGACACATAGACACACACACACACACACGCACAAGCACACAAATACAACACTCAGATAAGATTTCAATATGATTGAGTTCATATCGCTCTTGGCCGATCAGTCCTTGTGTCCAAGGATACAAAACAATTGCCACAGTCAATACAGACACTACTGGCTTACATTTTAAACAACTGGTTCTTTGAGGCTAAAGGGAAATATTGCAAGCAAAGGTACTTGCAGGTTTCTAATATGCCATTTATTCGGCTGAGTAGATTCATTTAAACACAGGCTCCTGCGAGGAAATGCTGAATAGTGCAAAAGTCATGTACAAATTTACTGTATATGCAGCATTAAGTAGCTTCCTCATTGAGATGCAGCCTGAACTCCCTTTGAATTGATCACAATGTGGAATAGTGGTAGGAAATGCCTAATCAAAGATATAACATTGGCAGCCACACTCGTTAATGCAAAAAAACAGAGATGAGACACACACACACACACACACACACACACACACACACACAGCCACAGCCACACACACACACACACAGCCACACACACACACACACACACACACACACACACACACACACACACACACACACACACACACATGCGCGCGCGCACACACACACATACACACACACACACACACACACACACACACACACACACACACACACACACACACACACACAGCCACACATGCATGTCTGTACACAAACAGACCTACATACAGCTACGCATGCATGTATACATGCACACAGACACACGTGCATGTCCATACACATACACACACACACACACATAAAAAACACAGACACATATGACCACTGACACATTTATTCCGAATCCGGATGACGATAACTTAGTAGCAGATTTTCCTATGACCCAATTGAAGTGTTTTCCTGACCTACATATTGGGTTGGTCCTCAAGGGTCCGGGCCTTCTGCACTTGTTAAGTGTGTACAATGGCAAACTCCTTTGATGTGTGAGCATTGATTGCACTGATACAAGACTCTCGGTTGACCTATAGCATCGATCTGAGAAGTACTTTGTATTCTGCCTCCTTTCCAACTTGATGAAGTTATTTGGCGATGGCCTCACAGAATTAACTAGATTTTTCCGTGGGCCAAATGTAAGATAGCAAATTTCCAAGCGATATCTATTTTTAACCTTCGCAGTCTGCAATGCAATTCACTTTCGTCCACATTATGTGGAACTCCTACCAAGCTGGCCGATGTATTTCAGTTCCCGTGCGTCGAGTCTAGCCATGAGAGGGGAAAAAACACCATCATTATCATTTATTTCGTTTTTGCTCCACAGCCCACAGACAACCTTTGTCATTCTGTCCTCATCCAACTTCACTGGCTCCCAGTACACTACCGCATCCAATACAAAACCCTACTCCTCACCTACAAAGCTCTCCACAACCTAGCCCCCAGTTACCTCTGCAACCTCCTCCAAGAATACACTCCCTCCCGCTCCCTCCGCTCAACCTCTGCTGGACTACTATGTATCCCCACATCACGACTCACTACAATGGGTGCCCGGTCATTCAGCTGTTCAGCACCCAGGCTCTGGAACTCCCTCCCCCCACACATAAAACAGTCAGACACCATTACAACCAGTGGCGGTTCTACGTCCAGTTACGCCCCGGGCAAGACTTCCTACAAGCGGAGGGGGGGGGGGGGGGGGGGGGGTGGGGTGGAAGGAGCAATTGTTGACGGGGGGGGGGGGGGGGGGGGGGGGGTGGTCAGTGGGGATTTCATTCCGTCTGTGCACGGCACCTTCTCAACGAGCAGGTGTGCGGCTGCAGCCAGAGGGGGCGCCAAAATACCTATTCCCCACACAATGTTATGTCGTACTTCATTGATAACCGCTACGCGCTACGCAGCGCGTTTTTTTTTTGTACTGCTCGTGGCGCCCCCCATGTCATTTGGCGCCCCCCACAAATATGCCGCCCCGGGCGGCTGCCCCGGTTCGCCCGTGCCTTAAACAAAACCGCCACTGATTACAACCTTCAAGTCACAACTCAAAACTCACCTGTTCAAACTCGCACACAACGTCTAACTGATCACTGTTTTGATTGTTTGTTTGTTTTGTTTATTTATTATATTTTTTCTTTCTACTATTTATTTGGAAAGATTATTTTTTTTTTTCCACAATGTCTTGTTTTTATAAACGATTTATGATGACTATATGCTCTGTAAGGTGACCGTGGGTGTCTTGAAAGGCGCCTCTAAATTAAATGTATTATTATTATTATTATTATTATTATTCTTGACCGGGATTCCAACCTGTCTGTTTCATGGAAAGATCATGCGGCCGTTCCACATCAGCCGGTAACGGAGTTGACCGGGTTCATCTGAGCTGTGTTTGTATGGCCTGAGGGCTCCTGATTGTGGCATCATGCTACTGTAACCAGCAAGCAAAAGATAAAACCCAAAACCCACTGAAGGTGCAGTGTGTAGGACTAAGTGGAATCGAGCAGTGAATTTGAAGTTCGTATCCCCCTCATATCGTAGTACGACGTAGGAGAATCTACGGTGGCCTGTCCTGGCCTTTATTGTGTCAGGTGCCAGTAGGTATTGCAAAAGGATGTAATCGTCTATGACAATGATGATGATGATCCTTGATAGATTTATAAATTGGATTAGGCTATTTATAGTTATAGAAAATGTATAGGTCATAACAGACCTTAGTTAAAGCCAATGGTGTTGCATAAAGGTGGAAGTGTTTTCACCCATCTTTAAACCTGCATAGAAGATGCAAGAAGGTGGTTTAAAAAGTACAAAAGCGTGGGCAGAAGTATAATTGTACCCTAATCATTATCATCAAACAATCTTCTCTGAATGTGGTTGAAATAATGAAAGATTGAAGCAATTTGTGTTCACCTTTCAAGTCCCTTCATCACAGTGGGGCGTTGACATGCAGGGGGCTGAATTAGAACATGGCTGAGGGATATAATGATGATGTTCCAACAACAATTCAGTCCACATTCAAAAGGGGCCAAATGCCCAATTAAAAACTGTCCCTCTTCTGCTCTCTCTCTCTCTCTCTCTCTCTCTCTCTCTCTCTCTCTCTCTCTCTCTCTCTCTCTCTCTCTCGCTCTCTCTCTCTCTCTCGCTCTCTCTCTCATCTCTCTCTCTCTCTCTCTCTCTCTCTCTCTCTCTCTCTCTCTCTCTCGTCATCTCTCTCTCTCTCTCGCTCTCTCTCTCTCTCGCTCTCTCTCTGCTTCACTTGTCCCTTTGTCAGATAATTATTGGAAATACAGCATGTAAATTCTCAGGATTATACTTTCTAAGAATGCAAGACACAAGAAAACTCTGCACATGGCAACTGACCAAATATCAATATCAATTATCCTCGTTTTCATTCTGTACTCGGCCCGGATGCATCTAATCCTACAATAAGTTTGCCAGAGGAAAGTACCACCTTCATCTTTAGACAAAACATATCAACACAAGCAGAGTGGAGAAGAGTTAACTAATCACGGCTCATTTAATTTCTGTCATTAGCTCAACTGAAATGGCGATTGTAAACAAAACACAAATAGGGGGAAGGACAAAATAGGAGGCTGGTAATTGCTCCTGCACTCACCAGCGCAGTGACCATTAGCAAAAAAGAACATGTATGTATTTCCCAACATGAAAGGTTGCTGTATCAAAACAAACCTGGATCAGAGCTGACAGGACGGAAAGGGCAAATGAGCTAAGCTGATTGGTGGTACAACAAGAGCGAGAGAGATACACTTTCTTCACTGACCTTTCGCAGCTGCCTCTCTCCTCTCTCCCCCTCAATCCCTCTCTATCGCGCCCCCATCCCCCTTCCTGTCAGTATCACTCAACGGTCTGCCACAGCTGTGCACATGCCAGGGTCTCAAAGCCAATCCAAATTGTCTCCACAGACAATCCATCTCTATATTACAACTGGATCTCCTGGCCCTCCTCTCGTCATTTCATCCTCACACTCAGATACTGCATTAAATCTGGCAGAGCACTTACGGACAACTATCCTACTTTCATTGATATACTGGATGATGGGCCACTGTCGGCAAGCAGTATCCCCAGCAGTAGCAGTAGCAGTGAGTAAGCCCCATCTGGCCCCATCTCTAGCCAGCGATACTTTTATCTCACTACAACCAATGACGCATACATCAGATGTGTAAGGACAACGAAGAAGTCAATGGTCATGTTCGTTTATGTCTATGATTTATACAAACTTAGGGTAAAACTATAGATTGTAAGCAAACGAAGCATATCCTCCAATTAAGTTTTTGTAGAAAACAACTACTCAAATATTCACAGGCCTATTCTTCGCAGGTCGTTGCTGTTCCTCACCAAAACGGCTCTAAGTCACAAGTTACACCCATTCCCATTGGAGTTAGATAGGACTCTATCATGAGATAAGCATCTCAATGGCTAGGGTACCAGATAAGGCTAGCAGTGCGTTTTCTCCCGGCATGTCCTGTAGCCTGAAATACGAATGTTAACCTAACAACAAGACGAGGTACAGTAGGTCCTCCTGTTTCAATGACCAAACGGATGTCATTATTTTTTGATACCCATGCCAACTGCATAATATGGTACTTCCTTCAGCAAGCTCTTTTGTGACACCTCAATACAGGGCTCTCAAGTTTTGAACTGAGTTCAGAGTGAGATTTTGTCGGCAGTGGGGGGGGGGGGGGGGTATATTAACATGTGACTGCTTACAAATGTGTCCACAGACATGGTGACTAATGTATGATAGTAAGCATTATTGGCCCTTAACACTAATATTCAGAAACAACACTGCCTCAAAAGGCTATTGGCTTAAGCAACACCAGTAGAGGCATATACTTTCCCCTGAACTTTTAAACGTTGCAAACGTGCAAAAACATAAATATATATCTATGTGGCATTCAGTCCATTGCTTAAAATATATCTGTGGCATTCAGTAAGCCAATGCTGTGGTAAAGTGTGTAAAGTATGACCAAATGTTTCTTTCTGATCATTCAATAGAACGTTATCAATCCCCTGTAGGAGAAATTTGTAAATGTTTGTCCCTATAAAACCATAATGGTAAAAAAATAATAATAATTCAAAACATGACGGTAACTAGGTACGTCAACCCTTCCAATCTGAAGGCTCTACTTAAACACTCCCCCTACTCACTTCTACCAACGCAAAAGCGAACAGAACTGAGTAGGGGAGGGCGTAGCCTTACTAATTTGTGAATGACGCAGAGAAACGCAACGCAAATTCAATGTGAACATGTATGAGGCTTTAATAAAAAAATAAAGTTTTAAATGACGTTCACCAGACTCAAATAATTTTTTACATGCCTTTTTGATGTTGTGTGTGCTAGACTGCAGGTATTTTAAAATTAAATACGCACAGCTTTTTGCTGTGACGCACTGTGCTTTGGACCTTTCTTCTCTGACAGATACATCTGGGGAAAAACATGAAAATATTTATATATTTATATTCTTTTACAGGGTGTGAAAAAGCGAAAGGATAAACTTGAAGAGAAATCCAACATACGGGGGTGAAAGTGGCACAAAACCATCAGCAGGAGGTCAATTAACATTACGCCAAAGTAGAATAACACAACAGAGAGATACAAACAGCACATTTAAATCGAGGCAACCTGCAGGCAGTCAGATAAAGCCGGTTTCAGAAGCTGCGAAATTTACCGGAAAATAGAAAAAGCATGAAAAGACGTTGAAAATAGGACTTTAACAGAGAAACTTTTCTGTTGCTGCAAAGATTTCCAACAAAACTTGTTGTTGTTTTGGTGTTGAAGAGGGCATCTTTAAAAAAGCTAGGGTAGGCAATTTGAAGAAACCAGCCGGAGCAAACTAGATTTTGAAAATATTCAACCAAACAAATCTAAGCCCTCCCTACAAGCCTTCATCCAAAGCCCTCTCCCCAAAAACATGCAGGTAGCTCGCTAGCTTTAGCGATAGGTCTGCTTAGCCTTGTGGGAGACTCTGGTCATGCAAAAAGAACCTGTGCACAGGCACGTAGCCGGACAGGTAGGCAGACAGACAGGGTGCCCTCCAATCTTTCAATCAAGCAGAATTAAATGATTGTTTATTACAGTCCTTATTACAGTCCTGGGACAGCCGCAGGTACCCGATTTTTTCAGACCATTTGATTAATTTTTTAATGGATTGATTGATTTTGTTGATTCGAACAAAATATGAAAAAGAATTATTCTGAAATAAATTGCCTTCCCTAGGTTTAAAAAATCAAGACTATTGCACACTACACTCATCATCCTTCTATTAGGTCAATTTCCTCCCCAAGCTGTCTATAATAGTCATGTTCGCTGCTTGGAGCTGTTGAGGAGAATGACTATAATAACTATGATATCATTTTCTGTATGATACCATCATCATATAATGGCTGCCATCCGTGGCTCCATGCTGTGAATGAAATTTGGCTCTATATGAACGACTATGAGGAAAACAGGCCGTGGCTATATTTCTGTAACTGCTATGTCCCTATGCATATAGGGGGCTTGTCATTTCCCACTATTACTATTTTCCTCTACCTGACTTTTTTGAACTACAAATATGGCTGTTCTGGATTTCCTGCTGTTTTCATCGGTGGATGCTAACCAATTAGAGTTAAGCAGCCTGCTCTAAAGCCTTGTCTTTTCCACCTGTGTTGGCTCTCATGCTCTCTCTCCGGATGGTAATTTCCTCTTACTTTTGTTAAGCAAGGGAGCCAGGCTAACCTATTATTATTTATTTTTTATCCCATTTGTATATAAGGTAGCTCTTGTTGTGTTGATTATTTCGTCCCAGGCTCACCCTGACATCATGAGATTTCCTGCGCGACTTCACGCTTATTATTTGTTATATTTTCAAATATATACTTTGTTTACTTGAAACCCTGTGTCTGTGTCACCCCTTCAATCCCCCTAGACTGTGGGTTTCTAAACAGTTTATTTTCAGTTCAGTCTGGTTTACATGGATCAGCCGGGTAAACAAGGAGCATCGGGCCCGATGCTGCCAGGACCGAGTGCGTCCCTAGTCCCCTAAAGCTCCTGTGGGCTAAGATCTGAGGGTTAAGAGAGGGCGAGATATTTTTTTAACTGAAAAACAAGAAAAATGTATTCTATTCCTGTGCTACGTTTCTCGTTTGGGATGTGTTGCATTTCACCTGTGATCGAGAGGCAAGATGGATTACCCGAAACATCAAGGAGGATATGCCCTGATTGTTCAGAAATGAGCTGGGAGTTGTCTGTAATCTTGACTCCTACACAGGCAGGTGCAGTCAACTCGAAATGGATATTCTGAGAGCATTTCACTCCTGCCGATGATATTTAAATAACACCAAAGAGTAGCTCTTGAATCTAACCTACAGCACATTGTAAGCAACAAGAGAGACTCACCAAAACCACCAGTGTCTTTTGACTACTAGCCAAAGCCTTTTTTTGAACAGTGGACACCAAACTGTTTCTCTCTTAATTTATGTCAATTAGAAAAAAGTAATAATCGACATTCGTTACTATGGAAGCAATTTTGCCCTTGGAGCCATAGAGAAACACAGGTTATCTCTGTTCAGCCTCTGCCTCTAGTATGGACTTATTCGTGGACGTGCTCTATTTAGAAACCTGCCTACGGGCGTGCCACATGAGCTAGCCACACTGGCTAATTGAATTATACCACGTAGGAGGGGGGGAGAGATACAGCCGTAGCCAACTGTCGAATAACATTAGCCCTCCTTTTGTTTTCGGTTTGGCTGTGCACTCAGGGTCACTGACTATTCATTATTTTGTAAATGTGTGAATAGACTCTAGATGTCTCACCCCTCAAGGTCTGTGGCAGAGCTTGAAAAAAATCAAAAGACCCCAAACAAAAACGAAATTAACAGAAAAATTATTTCATCAACCGCCCTGGTATCCCTGGTTCATGTTTTACAAACCCCACAATAACAACCTGATGTCGGGAAACTCATGCTAATTCAACCTGACTTGTGTTAATACAAAGTGGAGTCAAATTGTTTGTTAAATTCGACAGGGCTCGGAAAAGGTCACAAAATCAGGGGGAGCGTGGCCTTTTCCCGATGCTTCCTAACGATATGCGCTTTGACAAGTGTTGCCGTCCCGTGAGTAACACTTTGAGGCGCGATAAAGCAACTAAGCAGCCCGGACCGTATGGCCTGACTGTTTATTCGGCGGGAATGTGGAGGAAAGTGTATATGACATCCTCTCCCCACTGGGCGCGGCGCAGGGAAGATTCAGGATTCACCCTGAATTTGTGTTCGTGCACATCATCCGTGTCCGGAGGATGGTGAGGCCAACCGAAGCTTAGGACCTCCCTATTCCTCACTCACTAGTCCTTTGCTCTGATCCGCGTTTGTTCTTTGAAACGTGGTAACCTTACAACCTACGGTGGTAGGTTAATACCGTCAGTGTGGGCTTTAATTTTAATCTAATGGGATCGCTTCGCGAGAAGAAATGTAGGTCATTGCTATTTAAAGGTTTCATCCGATGTGTGCAGGTGAATCTGGATTATTTCTAGGATAGAAACCCCCTCAGTCAAGGTCACTCCCATGGTGCTAACTGAAACGGACTAAAACGGAAAAACAATTGAATATGGCCTGTAGCCATGATACTTGCTGTCCATAAGCATATTTCACACATGTATTTATGTGTTTATGCTGCATGTTTCAAGCAAACGAGGCATTTGACCCCCAGGACATCGATGAAGAGGTAGTGCGTGGGCCTTCTGGTATTTGCTGTGTTGTCCATAACTCTGTGACTTTAGCAGCCGAAGAGGAGAAGAGGTGGCCTGACCTTTAGCAGGAAGGAAGCTAGCCCCCTGAGGAGTAAACATTGTGTAAAAGCTGAGTTGTTCGTATCTGGGCAGTAAATGGACAGTCGAGACATGGGCCATGTTCATTTCCAAACAGGGCCAGAGCGTGCTTCCAGGGGATTTGACCCTGGTAAATCCCTTTCAGTGTTACCTCGCCTGATCGGGGAGAGTGCACAAGGCAACACTTTTCAGACAACGAGGTCAGGGTTCGAAGTGGTGGAATAGACCAGTATCGAAGAATAGTCTCATTTTAATATGTCTTGTTGTAAACATGGAGAGCACCTACACCGCATTGGCTAAATGGATTGTTGTGTATGTATATTCTTGCTTGCTAATAATTACATAAACTATATTTCAGTCAAATAAATTGTTACATTATGTATATTTGCATATCTATGTATGTGATGCAATTTTAACACTTTTCTGTTACTTGATGCAGTTGTTCTTCTACGAAAGAGCAACATTTACGCAAGTTTGAGTCTTTACATGAAACTATATAACTTATTATAATTGCAACGCTGTGAGGAATGCTGAGAGCATCCATCTGTGAATAAACTAAGCAAAATAATAGTGCAGTTAAACCTGCCTTGGGGATGAAAACATGAATTAATCTAATATGATTTGTCTTATTGCCCGGGATAAATTAGCGAAATTTCTATATATGCTTCTATATCCACCTGTGGATATAGAAGCATATATATAGTATATATTCATACATATCCATGCATATGATAATTGAAGCTTCTGGAAATGGACTGGACTTAATAAGCAGAACACAAACCTAGATTTGTTTGCAAACACTGATGGGTAAAGTGACCTTTAACTCGGTACCACGCATAATGATGCACATCTCCCTAATTTGACTTTGGACATCGTTAAGCAAAGCCCCTTTCGTGAGGTTGGACGGTGCCCTACTCCCCTTCTACCTTCCCTTATGTACCTCTGGCTCTCCATCTGCAGCAGCAGGAGCACAGCCTGGAGACATCAATTTCCTGAATTACAACGTAATCCGGGGCCAATCAGGGACAGTGTCCTTGTTGACGAGGTAAAATACAGGCCGCCGCTGGCAAAACAGTAATGGCGTCTCCCGGAGCAACTAGCATTAGCGTAGCATTAGTAGAAGTAAACACAGCCATAACTGCAGGTATTGCAGCGATAGAATCAATAACAACTATTAAACCAGAACACGAATATGCACTAGCGCAGTTCCTCTGGGGGAAAATACTTCTCGCCGTGTTTCCGATCTGGATTGTTACACTCATTGGCTGAAGGAGGTCGCTCGTCAGGGCATGGTAATCCCGCCCACGGTCGAGACTGATCGGTGTAGGAAGCGGAACTTGAGGTCATGTGACAGGATGGTCTCCAGGCTGTGGCAGCGGTAATGCGCTAACTATGTGTAACGTCTAAATTCAAGCCCAAGCAGGTCCACCTCTGCTGCTGCCATAACATAGCAGAGCGGACGAGTGGCGACAGCCTATCTCTGTCAGTGCCTCCCTGCTGTGCTCACGCTTGCTGAGCTCACCCCGTGCATGGCAAAGCCCTGAGATTGTAGGAGGCCATTTCACCAGCTTGTGTGTGTGTGATTGTGTATGTGTGTGTGTGTGCGTGTGTATATCTGTGTGAATTCTCACCCAGATCTGTCCATTGTCTAAATATAGAAGCCTCATTCTCAACCAGTACAATGGTTTCCAAGCTGTCTCCACAACAAATAACAACGAGAGACTGAATTGTTTGTGTCTTCTGTAACAGCGACAACTCTGCCAGGCAGGAAACAGAAATTACCTGCGCCACTGACATACGATGAGTTGGGTATCATTTAGACCATGGGCAACCACTTTTGGCTGGCTGGATCCGTCGGTGGAACAGCTTTCTCCTTGTAAGTGCCACGTGTGTATTCACACCAGATCCAGATTAGGGAAAAATAGTCTTCTAGTCTTCGACCTTTGACATGTGTGCTGCCATTTCCTCTTCTAAAGACTGAAATAGAGACCTCTCTTTCGGTCCTCTCCTCGGGAGTAATCAGAGAAATGGCCAGTTCTTCCGGAGGAGTAGGCCATTATTTCTCCGAGACACAGCTCGAGCTCCCTTTGGGAGCCATCTTGCCTGTCATCCGTCGCCACCACGGGCGGGCGAGGGCACGGATCCTCCTGCCACTTTCCCCGCCGCTCCAACAGGGGACGTGTGCAGCACCGCAGCCAGGAGGAGTGATGTAATCCCCGGTCGACCCTCCACTGCTGCCGTCCAGCTGAGCACACTGAGGTCCCCTGAGTGGTCTTGGAACAGGAATGGCTGTGTGTGTGTCTGTCTGTCTGTCTTTGTGTGTGTTTGTGTGTGTGTGTGTGTGTGTGTGTGTGTGTGTGTGTGTGTGTGTGTGTGTGTGTGTGTGTGTGTGTGTGTGTGTGTGTGTGTGTGTGTGTGTGTGTGTGTGTTTTAGATGCGTCTGTGTTCAATCCATTTTCATATTTCGTATTGCAGCATATAAATACATTTGTATGTCTGGGCAGCCACAAAAGCTGTTAGTTGTGTTTGGCCTTATTGTAACAGAATATGTGTTTGGATTGTACGCTTGGTGTAAAATAACAACATTGCTGTCAGACCATTGGAGATGGCTTCGATAGGGTTTGATTCTATGTATCAACGTCCCCCTGGGTATTTTATGAGAGTTGAGAGTGAAAGAAACACTATTATCCTACCTGATTCTACAGCTCCTGCTTTTGGGTTCTTGGAGCTGTTGGAGAGACCGGGATTGTTATTGACATTGTGTGTGTGTGTGTGTGTGTTTGGTGTTTTCCCTGCATATGCTATGAGCCAAGACACAATGTGTGTCCATTCGTCCGTCAAGCCCTTGGAACAAGGCCCTTCATCGAGTTCATGAAATGGCATCCAGCGAGTAGAATGATGCTGTCTTTTTCAGTTTTGGTTCTCATGGCTGTGGGAGTACACTGTTATCTCTACCTGGGATTATTTCCATGTTCTAGCCTGGGAACCAGATGAAGTTGCGAGCACATATTTAATTTGCTCTGGCGTGTGCATCTGGCCCCCATTCAGACAGACCTGGCCTGGGTTGGACAGTTTATCTAAAATGAGGCGGGTTTAGTATGATGGCAGACGAGCAGCGTTGAGGCATTTTCATGTACAACCAAGATGGATGCTGCGTCACACGTTGCATTGCTCTGACAGATGCAAACGCCCCTTGGAAATTCGAAAACATTTACTGAGACGTTCCGAACTACGCTTTTGCGCTTTGCTGTGGGCGATGTCAGGCTAGCTATTCCCTAATCTTAACCAATGTGTTTTGATATTGGTGTTAATTTATGTTTGAGGGGAAGGATCTGTAATTGTTCTCTCCTGCACCACAAAGTGAGGTTCTATATGAAAACACACACACACGTTGTTAATGGACTCAACATGGATGAGGTTGATAAGGCCCTGCAAACTGCTCCCACAAGGCTAGGCTAGTGCTGTGACACTCCCCGCCACCCCCCCCCCACGCGCTCATGGGATATGTGCACTGCCGAGTGGATCCCACCCCGAGAGAATGCATCCTGGTATCCTTGGCGACCATTTTCTACTTGGGAGCCCTAATGGGCTAAAGCTCCTCATACACGTGAGAAGAATGCAAAAGGGATTTAATGATTATCCACATGTGTTGCAGGGAGACTGTCTGGGTGCAGAGAAGGTGAATTTTCACCTGCCGATTATGACTCACTCTGACAGCAGCAATTCCACCTCTTATCGGCTCTGCTCTGCTCTCCTTCATGCTCACTCCGTCCTCTTCCTCGTACTCCTTTTTCTTTCCATTTCTGTCATTCTTTCCCAGCCAGGTTCAAAACCAATGCTGAGATAACAGCTGTGAATTAAAATGATTAATTTTAATTACTTCCCGTACTAAAGTGCATTGAAATGTGCAGTCATTATATATTTATTTGTAGGTGGGTTGATTTGTTTGGTTGCAGCGGTAAACCTTGCCCTCAGGCCAGGTTTGCGTACAACACATTTAATTGCACTTGCATACAAGTGCAATTAAATTTATTTCAAAGAGGAAGAAAATCCTCGCCATACTCAGTTCTGGATGCAATCCACAAAGCTATGACATTTTCGGTGTAAGATAGCAGCATGGGAAATTAATTGCCTCACAGCTAGCAAAGTATTGATTAGAAAATTCTAATGTTATTGTCTTTCGATAAGACAAACTGCTTGTTTTCCCCCCTAGCTTTCACAGTTGTCTTAAGAATAACGGCACCTATGTCCTTCATTTCCGTTTGGCAAAAATATAAAATGTCTTGACCTTTTTGTTCCCTCCATAGTATTATCGAAAATACACCCTGGTGTGTGCTGGGTTCATTAATGAACCGAACTGCAGTTAATTAAAGATACTCAAACTTTTAAACGGAATGTCAAGTTTGTTGTTGGTTGTTTTATCTTGTAGAGTCAAAACCAAAAGGGAACAAGATGAGATCCTGGCCGACGGGTGAAGCTTGAATAGAAATGCTACGCCTCTCTGCCACGGTCGGTTTAGGGTGTGAAGACACAAATCGAGCCTGATGCCTATAGATTTTCTTTTAACGGTAATAAGGCTGTCAGTTGGGGCTGGACGGCTCCCGTCCGTTGGTTGTGGTCCCACACTGACGGCAGTAATTTCAGCTGACAGAGGTTGAAGAGAATGACTGTGGATGACAGCAATCATAACCCCCTTTCCCCCTCCCATAATCGGCACGACAGCCCGCACAACCAAGCTTTTAACAAAGAAAAACAATAATACCAAGCTTGCCACAATCATTGAAATAATTATATCCCCAATCCGTATTGATTGTCTCATCTGCTTCCTTGTCTTCTCTTGGAGATAACAATGAACCACGGATTGCTTGCTAAAGTGGTTTACCTTTTCACCCAGAGACCTCTAATCCTGGCATGCATGCATCCTTTTGTTTAACTGAATGCATGCATATGTGAAGTACCCCAATGTTCAGGAACTTTTATAAAAGGTATTTTAAAAGTAAGGGTTAGGGTTAGTGTATGTTAGGGGTTGGGTTAGGGTTAGGGCACATGTAAAAAGCTGTTTAATTTAGTATGATTAGGTTTAGGCTTGTCACAGGTGTTTGTAAAAATATGTGTGGCCTAAAAAATGTTATTAAAATAAAACGTTATAAGGTATAATTGCAAACCACTTTTGTCAGAATCTGTGTTTGTCTCTTAATAGAAAGTTTATCAATAAGCAGTCGGTATCCTAGAATAGCCAGAAAATATGCATGTAGTTATTTTTTTCAATTATACGGTTCACAAAAGGTTAGAGTCTGTCCTCAAGTTATTTCCGTGCCAGTGAACCATGATATGGCAACAGACTACATTATGGCAGAACTACTTTTAAATTACAAAAAAACAACAATATTTTTTGTTACTGTGTTAAATCTTCAATTACATTTTCAAGAAGTCAAAATCTGATAGCATGACAGTCAGAGAAAAACATCTGTCCTCATCATTTTCAATAAGAGCAAGCTGTCGGGC
Organism: Gadus macrocephalus; assembly: GCF_031168955.1. NCBI lineage: Eukaryota > Metazoa > Chordata > Actinopteri > Gadiformes > Gadidae > Gadus > Gadus macrocephalus. The sequence goes on along the minus strand of NC_082391.1, from coordinate 16,277,430 downwards.
ATGTAATCAGAATATCATGTGCTGTCAGTCATATGCCATCACACAGAATGCAATTCAGTTTTTGTCAAGATGTGTGGGCTTGCACATTTGACGCTCATTTCCTTGCTTGAGCAGGCTGCAAAATGTTGGAATTCTGCAACCGGTTTTGGCCAGCTTATAATGCTGTCGCATTCAAACGCAATAGGGACAATACAATGCATTTCCATTGTACCTAAGATATACATCAGCAAATATATTGAATACATGTGTCTACAATAATGTTTGTTTATGAATTCCCTCACTGGTTACACTTTATAATAAGGGTCTGTCAATTAGCCATTAAAAAACATAAGTCAATGCAGTAAGCATTAACTACTGATGACCTTGTTATAATTTACTAATGGCGATCATTTTAACTTAGGAATTTATGAACACGTTATTTACTCACAACCCCTAACCCTAGCCCCCATGCTTATGCTATATAATAATGCTTTTTACTGTGTCGACTAAGGTTAATTAAGGGTTAATTAATGTACTCTAATTGTCAAATGTTACCCTCTTGCCTACAGTTTCAACACTATTTGCACTTCACAAAACAACAACAGCGTGCCTGACGCTAGCACCCAAAACTTCCATAGAAACCCCAAATGCTGGAGCGTGTCCGCGCAATCTGGACCAGCGCTTATTCATAATAGCGCTGACATATTCCCCAGTAGAGGCAATTATCTGACTCATGGCCAGGCGTTCAAGACCAAGCGGCCAAAGTACACTAGCTGTATTGGCTGCAGCTACTCCACTGATGGCTACATTGACCAGCCTCGTGGTCCGGATGTGTCTCCCCTACCAAACAAACAGCGAGTCTTTGTATTGCCGTGGGTTAAGTGCTTCGGACGCACGCTTTCAGAACAGACCCAAATCAATCCATTGCGCGTTACGTAGACATGCCCGGCCTAAATGCTCGCGGACAGTAAATATATATGAATCACCCGAAAGTAAATACATATGCATGCCTGAGAAACAAATATAGTTGAAACAGAGTGCTGGTTGACAGCCTAATGTATATGCTGTCGTTCTCCTCCTGCAACTAAAAGACAACCTCTCATCATCACCTTCTTCAGACAGAAGTAGCAGGGGAGGGAGACGTGTTTTGACACATCGTGTGTCCGCTTCTCTCTCTTCACACTGGATAATTAATAAATGGATGGATTTCCATATTGCACGGACCCTTCATTGACCCTGGATGGTATGATGTCATCATCCATGTTTGACCCGTAGGGAAGGGTTTCACACAATCCTCTCAAGCCCGTTCACGTTGCCCGCTGTGAATAAAATAGAAAAACAACAATTATTCCGATAATTTGAGCATGCAGCATTAAAAACCGTCGTAGACACTGTGGTTAGTGCTTAAAGCATACAAACGTGGGCGTTTAACAAGGGTTTGTGAAAGACATCAATGCAGTGGACTGCAGAGTAGAAGCAGTTAAAATGTTCCTTCGGGGCAGTCTTGTTACCTCCGTGGTTTAGCCCCAGAATACCCACTGCCAAATATCCCAGCCTGTGTACCCTGGTTGTCATTAGCGTGTGAAGGGGCACAGACCAACAGTGAGAAATGCAATTGATATGCTTTAACGTCACCCTAATGGGTTCATGCAATGCCATGAAAACAGCTAATTAAGGTCAGGGGAGTTTTCCTCCCTGGCTTTCCTGCAGTTGTATATGCTTTAACCAAGGGCATTTCTTATGCACGACTGGAAGGATGGGTTGCCTTGACCATGATAGAGAACTGGTCTTGGCTATAACATGAAACTGACCTGAAATAAAAACAAATCTTTTCATTGAATGCCTAGAATTTGCAAGTGTTAGAAAATTAATCTTGTCATGCCAATAATGTCTTTGTTAAAAAGATCACAAAAGGTAACAAAGCAAGCAAAGGACGCCTGGCTGAGAACCAAAGCTTGTCCTTAATAACCTGCTACGTGCTATCTCATCAATATTCCCTGTGTTTGCCGCAGATACATATCTGGGCGATAATTAGTTTATCTAACAATGCAAGGGCCATTTAGGAGAACGCTCTCTGAAATGCTCTGATGGTTTAGGTGACTAATAACTCACGTTGGAAAATGTTGGACTCAGCACCTGTAATTTCAGACACAGCCCTAATAACAGATAGATGAGGATACACAGCCTGGGAGATAGCTAAAAAGGCATTTACACACAGTGACTCATCTCTAAATTGCAGGGATTTTATGATAGTTCCCTATGATCATTTGGAAATGGAAGAGGCTAATGCCACTGCTACTATACGGCAACAATCTAATTGATTGTAATGATTTGCAATTAGCGCGCAAATAAATGCATGCTTACTTCCAAAATATTTTATTTTTATTTTATTCATGTTAATTTCACCCCCGGCAGTGGTGTTTTCATGGCTGTGAATGATGAAAGGAATTAATAAATTGCTATACCAAGTGTACCTGCCAATAAACCACATCTCGTCCTGCCCATAATAAAACTATATAAAAAATAAATGAGAATGTGGCAATTATTTCAATTCATGTTGAATGTAATGAAGACAAATTAACTCACTGACTAACTCTCTCACTAACTGAGTCACCCCCTCAAACACTCACTAACAACCAACTAACTAGCTACCTAACGTAAGATTACTAATTTGTGCGAGATGCGTCGTAAGCCTGCAAATCGATATAGCCCCACCCCTAAATGAAAAATAAGAAGTCTCCACTAGTGGTCCAGAAAGCACTTCCCAATCTGATTGCACACTGGGGGTTAGCAAAAACAGGGTGTCTGGGTTATCCTAGAAGTTAGCCTTGTGAAATAAATAGTGGTGAAATAGTGATAACCTATGAGGGAAGCCACTAGACACATGTATTATTCTATGTCATTTTAGAAATATAGTTAGGCGAGAGTTGGAAATCTGTTTTTATTCATGACAAATTAGGGAATGAATCGACTTGACGATCGTTCACTAGAGACTAAAAATGAAGAGGTACGCTAGCGCATTTGGATCTCATAGCCTATCTTTTTACCATTTTGGAAAAATAATTTCCTCGCTATAAATGCCAGTAATTATTCAGATAGACAATCAAATATTTCATTAGTGCGCATGTGTTGCTGGAGAGACCGCTAGAGACGCAGAGCTCACTTTTGATTGGCTAGAAATGTGGTAATGGTCCCTCTGTGCTGTTCCTTCTCGGCCTGGCTGTTGCAGCGTTCGACTTTCAGTTCTGGGGTAGTAAGAGGGTGGGTGTCGCTTTATGTCACACATAGGCCTACTGCAAATCAATGGGCAGGGACATTTTGACATGTATTTCATGTTTTTTGTTCTACATTATTCTTCTAATAGTTGTTTTGAACAGTTAGGCAGTTTAGTAAAAGCCGTACCATTATCTGCTATCTGTTTATTTTTTTATTTTTTTATTAAATATGTTTTTGAAGACACACGTTTTTGTTGCTTCAGGAGCATTCAATTCCATTGGATGAAGAAGAAGAACAAAACTCAGAGAAGATTTGTTCACTGGCATTATTGTAGTTCTTAACCTTGAGTCTCCAAGGCCCTGCTCTAGATACAAATGTTTTTTCTCAGAGTAATGTGTTCACAAAGAACAACTCAAGTATGTAAGATAATAAGACATTTTAATTTGTTGTTTTTTCACTTTTTTTCTTTAACATATTTCTGTTAACCTTGCTTGCCCCAAAGCCTTTTTTCAGCTTCATGGCATTAAAAAGATTTGTATACAGAGCGTTGTATACATGAGACTGAAAATTGTAATTGATAGCACTTGCACATAGCCTTCACCCTCAAAATGCAGTAGGCATAGGCTAAGCACAGAGAATGGCATATCTAACTGTACTCGGAAAAGCCACACTCCACTTCTAGCAACAATGTATTAACAACCCCCAAATGTCATTCTCTATTCAACATGAATGTGGTTTTATTCCATTTCTATTCATTCACCTCTAGAAGAGAAATACCTCGTGACACAAATATTACCACAAAACTCCAACCAGAAACATGTGGTCCAACAAAATGGACACAGTTCACGTTGCCAGGAGGTGAAAACCAAGTCCCTTGTAATTATGTGTGTTTTTCATCTTTAATTGATTTTCCTTGTGTTCAAAGCTAGTTTAGATGGCGTCATATTAAAAGGTAGGTAAATCACTACGGAAGAAACTAGATTTTAGTTAATGGTCCGCTTATGTAAATCAGTCTTTCACATCTTTGCATCTCATCTCTTTGTGTTCCCGCACACCCCAAGCTCATAAGTAGCAACAGCCACGTGACGCCCCACAATGAATCTGCGCAGCTGTGCAGAATCTGGCCATCCTTAGGAACTCCACTGTCAGTCTTGAAAGGTATCTTACCAGGGGGTCTTTCTAATTAAACTGGTGCCCAAACCCAGGCTGGGGGAAGATATTGCATCTGCTACGCAGAGTGTCTCGATATCCTCCAGATTCCCATCTGCACAACTTTTCATCTCGGCTTCATCGGGGGGGGCGGGGGGAGGCGTTGGAGAATGCCTTTATATATTTCATAATCCCACCTAGCCTCCATCTAAACTTATCCATATTTCATGAACCCTTCTCGAGGTGGGAAATTGTCTGAGACTAATCCACCACTGGATGTTTAGTCCCAGATTAAAATTATTCGCCTGGGTGCCTCAGAATTATGTTCCTATTGATTGCCTGGCCCCGAATAAAAGTAGAAGGGTGTGGTGAACATTTTCCCAGGCATTTCTGAAGTGGAAACCACGCGCCAGCCATGCAAATAGCATGGTTGTCACAGGCTGCAGTGAACAGTAGACAAACCTCTAGGCCAAAACCCCAACGTCGTTCGGCAAGGTTTTTTCCATCAAAACGTGTGCTCACGGTGGGTCGATTTATTTTTTCCAAAACCTGTTACACACACCCCTAACGTGAACAGCACAACTCCAACACAGAAATAAAAAAGACGCGGACCCCGTAATACCAAACACAAGTGAAACGCAAAGCAAAAAAAAAAAAAGATCCCTCAAACTATCCCGAGAGAGATACCGCCTTCGAGTGACTTCAAATCCTCATAGCTGTCACTTACAGATGGCTCGGGTTCGGCTCTGAGCAGCGTCTGAGCATCACACTCAGGTGCGAATCAATCCATTGTTGCCAGAGCAGGAAGCTCCGATGGGTGTTTGCTCTCCTGCACATCAACGCTGAGCGTCAACACAGTGACAAAAAAAAGAAATAGAGGAGGGTGGGGTGATGGGGGGGATGTGTTGATGCATGCCTGCTAGATAGAAAATAAAAGCCTAACTGCAATATGCTAAAAATAAAAAAGTCATCCCAGGATTGGAAGTGAGAAGCTAATGTTCTAAAGGTAGATCCCTAGCCCCCATCTGCCAGGGAGTCAGACATTAATGCGGCTGAAGTTGTAGGGGTCTGAATGCGGAAATGTATTGAGTGTTGATCATGAGCCTAGCCTAACATCCTGATCACACTATATTTCCTATAAAATCCCTCAACTGCAGAATGAAATATTTATCAGTTCGGAAATAGAAAACATAAATGGAATATTCACAAAGGCTTGAACCAAGCAAGACACTGGATAGTACTGTATATGGCACATTTAAATGCATCAGAAACAGAAATCTGTTTATTTTGAGCAATCCTCTCTGTAGGTACTGGATTATTCATGGCAATATCTATTTGTTTGTTTTTTTTCTCAGCTGTTTATGGCGATCATTCTGCGGCAGATTGTTATTCAGCGGACGGCAGCTAGACGATCGTGTCTGTCAGTACAAGCCCTTTTCCTCTCCAAAGATTATCCCATCTATGAAGAATCTGGCAAATAAACAAAGGAACAGGTGGTTGGCGGCTCACGAGCCAAGGAAATAATTCCAGTTCCGCAGCGCATGGATCAGATTCGTGTCTGTTTGATCTGGGTCCCAAGGTTCCCCCTCTCTCTCTCTCTCTCTCTCTCTCTCTCTCTCTCTCTTTCTCTCTCTCTCTCTGAGAGTGGGTGCTAACGATATTCTCTAGGCCTTCCTCTACCCTTTCTACTCAAAAATATATCAAAAAGTACCTGTTGCTGGAGCAAATTAGGCTTTGCCATTGTAGGTGAAAAAATATACAGAGCTCCAATAAATATCGACAAGGTTATTGTTGTGTATTGTGAGGGATAACTCTCGCTCTTCATCTTAGAACCCAGCATGGGATGATATTCGTCCCACAGATGACACAAAACAATGTGGTCTAGACTGGTGGGGCCAGACTGAATTGATGTCCAGAGTCTGTTGGTATACGGTGTGATATTGGTGTGTACCTCCCGATACACAAACCCCACACACACAAAGTGCGTGACCAACAAGCTATTGTATGGTTACAAGGATCCATCTAGAAACGCGTTACTGCTGTGATTTGTACTTCCCGATGATGAGGATTTATCTCTGCATTAGCAGAATAGCAGACTAGCTCATTTAGCGAGTTCCAGATTAAGTCACTGAAACCAGCTTTTCAACAGAGCATCGCTTTCACATGGAGGATTTACCGCTACGTGAACTGTATATAACTGCCAGCTGTGGTCTCGTCTACCAAACTGAAAGTCCCAAATGTTGTAACGTTGCGGGTCCCTGATGCTGGCTGTAGCGGACAACCCACCTTGCACAATGGAGACCCCATCCCAGGGGGGCAGGATTCCTATATCTTGGTGTGAAAATACCACTGCGGCGTTAGCGGCTCGTGTTGTGCTGTTGATTCCCGGAAGGGGAATGGGTTATAATGAGCCCCCTAGTGATGGCTTTTCAGCCTTAAACCTCCATGTGCATGGAATCTGTTTTAAGGCCTTTCCTCCATATGTGCAATTCCCTGACTGATCATAACTCATACCGAGCACCAGACTTCCATTGAAAACATCCGATATCCCCCACAGCCCACGCTAGGCAGGTGGGGCTTGGGGGACTCATCTAAATTTTTAAATCGTCATCCATGGAGATTGAAATTCCCAAATGGATTGAGCTTGCGCTGGAATTCCGATGAATCAAGTTCTACTTTGAATACCTTGAGACTCATTCAAATCTTATCAAAGGTAGAGCGCGGATAACCCCATGTGAGCGAGAAGAGAACAGATAATACCGACGGGATGAGATTATTCTGAGGAGCTGTGCTCTGTTTTTCCCAAAAAAATAATAATTTCT
>NC_082391.1:16260264-16267764 GCF_031168955.1 Gadus macrocephalus | reverse complement strand
CTCCATAACGTCTCACAAGGAATTCAGATGCAGGTGCATGCATGCTCAAGTATGCTTACTGGTAGACTGCGGACACTGGGGAATCAAACCCAGTAGCATCCAGCTTGCATGGACTCTAACACCGTTTGGCCACTAAACCTCCTCCTGCCCAGCAAGAAGTAAAAAAATAGACACAATGTTTGTTTGTGGACAATACTGTATCTGAACTCCCTCTACGACTCTGTCTCTCTGTGTCTGTGTCTGTGGGTGTCTCTCTCTCTCTCTCTCTCTCTCTCTCTCTCTCTCTCTCTCTCTCTCTCACTCTCTCTTTCTCTCCCTCTCCCTCTCCCTCTCTCTCTCTCTCTCTCTCTCTCTCTCTCTCTCTCTCTCTCTCTCTCTCTCTCTCTCTCTCTCTCTCTCTCTCTCTCTTTCTCTTTCTCTCTCTCTCGCTCTCTGGTTCACCCCGTCTATCCAAAGCAGCTTTAAACCATGACGACTGGAACCACACACGGTACTCTCGAATACGACGTCAGATCACTGTGTGAATGAATGATGGTGATTTGCCACCATAATACAGACTTGAAATCGTCGCTAATGTTCATCAGCAGCGTTCCAACCCAAACAGCTACAGAGTGATTCATGATGGTCTGAGTTTACGCAGGCAAACAGTGATGTTCCAGCACAGACGGGCTGTAAATCATCCACTGGATGGCATATATTGGTTGCCATCGAGTGAGAAGTGTCCATAACTGTTGGATCCTTTGATAAAGTCACGCCTGTCTCAGGTGTTGCTCGGCTGACAGTGAACATTACTGGGAGGCTGAATGAGACACAGGGTGTTTCCTTCCTGCTCCGACATTATGGGCCATGTCACAAACATCTGGGATGTGCTTCCATTTTGTAAAAAACTCATTTTGGTTGATTTGAGGACTTCATTTAAATGTATAATTACTGTAATTATATGTTTTATTTATATTTCCTCAGACAATATTTCAGTAGACCGAGAGTACATAATTCAAGACGTAAAATAGGCTCATTTAAATATTTGTTTTTACCGTGGAAGAACCTGTTTTCTTAAGAGTTGTATTTTTATTTTATACTATGTTGTGCGATCATACAATTCTATTGTTGACTTTTCTAGGAATCCAGATTGCATAAAAACATAACATTTTTACATTGCTGCTTGAATGCCATCCCCTCTTCTAAAACCCCTTACTCTCCACTCCAGCATGGGGGGACAAAAACCTGGAGGGAGACAGATGAAGTCTATCAGGAGGCTGGATAAGATTTCTCTGACACACCGCAACCTTGGTCCAGTAAGAATATCTCTGTATCCTGTTGACACGCGATCCTCCCAATCTATTTGGGACGGCTCATCTGACTGAACTCTAAACAAGTGCTTTCAAGCTGCATCATCCATCACTTTCACCCCGCAGTTTGAGGGCTATGGATGACATGTCACAAGCACAACAGCGGCTTCGCTAGCTAGATGTCACGGTGTGTGTGTGTGTCACACAGACCCATAGCCTAACGCAAACCTTTTTCTATTTTCTTTTCTTTTCCTTTTTTTTTTCCTTCTTGATACTAATTCTGTGGTGTAGGTGTTGGCAACGCTAAGGCGCTAAAGGTGTCAAGGGAAGCTAATCGCATGCCCTAGTTGCCATGACAGCTGTTAATGAACATCAATCACAGGTGAGCGTTCGTGTCGTCGATAGAGTTGAGCGCCGCAGAAGCAGTACGGCAGCTGCAGCAGAGGCAGAAGCACTGTGCGGCTCCACCGTCTAAAGACTGAAAGTGTTTGGGGCCAGATCTGTCTTTGTTTGTGATGATGGTGTGCTACCAGCACAGCACTTTCTGCAGATGGAAAGGTTCAGCAGATAAGTGATGAAAAGAATTCTCTGAGCACCACTGTTACGGCTCTTTGAACTATTATTTTTATTCTGTCTTATTTTACGTGATTGCCGCGCAAAGACTCCCTCACTCCTTCCTCCCAGACAACTTAACGGTCCGGGGTATTCTGCTGATTTGTTCACTTTTGGATGTTTCTTTCCGGGGGCGGAATAACGAGAAAGTATGGTTACTTTTCACAGGATATAGAACATAAAATATGCATTATGGAAACTAATAAAATATATTGATACTTACACAGAAGTAGGCCTATCTATATCTATAACTAAACAGAAATCGCAGAAATAAATCTAAAAAGAATCACACTGTTCTGAATATTTTTTTGTTAATTGTACAGTATATTTGTAGTCAAAGCTGTTAAGAATGACTACGACTCACCTCCACAATGTCAACATCTGTGAATTTGGATAGCGATCTTTCCATAACGACTCCCTTTATTACTGTACCAATAGCTAGGCTTTGAGAATCCCTTTTGACTTTCAGGCTTACCGAACTCCTCATGTTTTTGTTGTAGTAGCTGTTGGGGTCTATTGCAGCTGCTGACTGCTACACCTCCCTGATTTTCTACACAGACTGGGAAATGGCTAAACACTTTCAAAGACTGGAAGACAGTGGGATCATGGTTTAATTTGGGGTTTGTTACAGGAAATACATAGATACATTTAAATGTATAAACGTTTACATAAAATGAGTACTGGGACTTTGCATTTAGCGTGTGTAAAATTATATAAACAATATCTCTATGTATTCATATAGCTATTGTGCCTATTTAAACACTTTCAAAGACTGGAAGACAGTGTGATGATGGTTTAATTAGGGATTTGTTACAGGAAATATATTTATACATTTAAATGTATAAATGCGTAGATAAAATGAGTACTAGGACTTTGCATTTATCGTGTAAAACAATATATAGAATATCTCTATATATATTCATATACAGCCTACAAATTGTATTTATAATGAAAAATAAAACATTTGAAGATGTGCAATCTTTTTTCTTTCTCATATGCCAACACGTACCTCTGCTAATTACCACTGCAAAAAAAAAAAAGAAGTAGTAGAATGGAACATTCAGACCATAAACATACTATACAGAGTGCACTTAAGTCAATTGGCGCTCTCTCATTTTAAATGATAGGACTATGTGTACTGAAATGCTCACCTTCCACCTGGGATTCTGCTGCAAATAAGGATTGTCCTTGATTTGATTTGTGAAAGCCGACCCATTAGTGAAGGTTGACCAGGGTATTGTGGTCTAACCAGGCGATGTTGCTGTGATGAGCTGAGATCAATACATTCAAGATGATGTATGAATGCTAAACACTCAAGGTTTTCGACGAGGGCTACATTAGGTGGGTATTGTCAAACGTCCACATCATTAGGCATATAATAACTCCTTAACGTACGTTTTTATTTTAAGGCAAGGAAAATGTGAAGGTGGTTTGGCTCAATGCACCAACAGCTGTTTCCATGGTGCTATTCAAAAGAAAAGAAAAGATCTGTCAATACCTACTTATGGAGATATCAGTGATGGAAAAAAACATTGAAGTAATATAACAAGATATATTTAACTGTGTCAAATATGTGCACACATACGCAGCAGCGCAGTGCATCGAGGGAGCTGTGATTGTTAGCGTAAGAGACAAGTCAAAGTCATCTAAATCAAATAACCTATCACCAGCCCACCTATCAGGTTCTGACTCAAGGCAGCTCATTTGAATTGGATCTGTAATACGGTCATCTCTCAGGTCATCTGTCACACACAGGCCTCATTGGTATACAACGCTCACACACTAGTCCATGCCCTGAAAAACATCGCAATGCACAGAGGCGGAGGGCCCAGGGCCACTTTTGGCGTCTGTATTTACAATGTAAGGAAATGTTTGGATGGAGTTTTGATAGGATATTTGGTAACATATATATCCCTTGTGTGTTACCCTTGATAGGAAAAAATAATAATTGCATAATCTACTGTAGATCAAACCAAATGTGAGGAAACAGGGTCAAGAAGTTTGAAAAAGGCCATTGTAAAGCATATAATGAAGCCTATTCAACAACAGAATGGGATAACAATAGGTAACAAAATAAGTTATTTTTTACTATTCCACAGAGAATAAGATTAAAAAAAGGGGAACTGCAGTCAAGGCCTTTGCCTCAGTTGGAATAGCATAAAACAAGTGAAGGAAATTAATGTATGATGGATTCACACCTGTGTTTTTCTGTAATGTTTTGGCCAGAGAGTTTAATTGTTGTTAATGTCACCTGAGACACTGAGTGATGACATAATGACAACCCTTTTTTTTTGTTTTGTTCCTTCCCACAATTGAGTTTGCCGGATGTTTGTGAAGTGAACCATATGTGCACTTTGCTCCGAAATGATCCTCCCCTCCCACAATGTTCAAACAAAGGAGAGGACATCTTAGAAACAGAAGCTTATGATACCAAACAAACGTACCGTTTTATAATGTTAGCATTCAACACTCATTTTGGATAAATGCTCAGAGTGATGCTAAGTGAAGCAAAAAAACAACAAGTAAAATCAGGACTCTAAGTGATGAGTTTAGCTTGCTGTGACACTGATTCAATTATTGGACTTAAAATGCTTGCAATGAATACAAGTATGGACAGAAATACTTGCTAATTAAAATGTTATTGAGTAGGTCAGATTGTGAGACAGAAAAATCAATTTGTTTCCATTAAGACACTGACTGTATCTACTTACATGTCAAATATTTGATTAATTTTCCCATGTCATATGACACCCCCTTCCATTCGTAATGCACTGCAAGGAGCTCTGTGCAGTAACAGCATCTACCAGGGCCTGTGCCTTATTCTGAATTACTATTGCAATGATCAGAGCTCATCATGTTAGCTGAGTGACCGTTTGTAAAAAAAAAACCTAACAGAAAACCACTTCATCTCAAAGTTACATCCTTGTGAGGTGAATATCTCATTGCGTTAGCTTATAGCTTTCTAATGTGTGACTGTGCTGGTGAAAGACAAGTGTGAGGAATAGAAGTGGAGCAGACATCCCTGTTAGTTGATAAGATGTAAGACGATGTAATGAGAATGTAATTCCAATGAAATGCTCCATGCTACCTTTCAAAGTGTGACAAAAATATGTACTTGAACAAATGAGTCACTTAGCTACTGTCTTATAACATTTAGATATGGAATATTAAAAATAAGCCAATACTGTTTCAAGGAACACCATCTGACATTTGCCGTACCCTGTATGTAAATGTCAGCATGTGTACCCTTTTCCTGAAATAATCAAATAAATGAGCCAATGTTAAGCGCTGCCACTATGAAATATGATCTGGCCTGTGATGTTGATATTGTGGTTGCCGTCCATTTTCGGTACGACTTCATGTAAGATGAAATTGCTTCTAAAAGAACACAGGAAAACTCATGCAAAGAAAACTTGTGAGACAAATGTAGATCTTTCAAGGAGCCCCTGTTTTAATGATAAAACAATCTCCTGACATTTGACTTTTATTTGTTTTCAAAAAATGTTTTTCCGGAATTTGACTGGATAACAGTATGCTGCAATAAATACCTATTTGAATTTGAAGAATGCCTGAACTAGAGTTGTTAATAAAAGGGTACAATGTAAAAATCAGTTATGAGAATGTTCAGTCGCATGACCCTCTTCAAAGGGTGGGGAACAGCAGAGCTGGAGCTGTTTTTGAAAGCAATGAAAAACCCAACACAAAGGAAGCCATAAAACATTCAACATCATTCAACTCTAGCCTCAATGTGTGTGAGAAAATGTGACATTGAGAACAACATGGGAATGTCGGTCAGGGAAACACGCTTCAGGAAATCTGTTTGAATTCAATAAAAGGTGTGCGTGTGTCTATGTGTGTGTGTGTGTGTGTGTGTGTGTGTGTGTGTGTGTGTGTGTGTGTGTGTGTGTGTGTGTGTGTGTGTGTGTGTGTGTGTGTGTGTGTGTCTCTTGGGCTATATTTGCCCCACATGTTTCGGAAATATCATAAGAGATTCAGATAATGTAATAGTGTATTCTGTTCATTAAAAAAAGTAATGTTAATGACGGAACAACTCTGTAATGAACCGTTTTGCTACCATATGTATTGAAGGAACTATTCTTTAGGTCAATTGTGCGGCTTGAATTCAAGTGTATTCACTGCAAGAGACCCTCACAGTGAAAATTAAATCATCATACAGTTCCATAGACTCCCCAAGGACTCTGGATTAGAGAAATCCATCTTTGAAATGGACAAAAGTTTCAATGAATAAATTGTATAGTTCTATCAGCTATTGAGGCAATGCCCTGAAACAACAGCGGTTCCAATATCAAACAATGATAATTTATGCACAAAGTATATGAATGAATGTACAACCATTGTCTAAAAGTTTGGAAAATTGCTGCATGACAGAAAAATGTTGAATGTCATGAGTATGATTGTGTGAGATCTGCGATCAGTGTAGGAGACGTGGTAAGTTGTTCCTTCAATCAAAAACACTGAATCAACTTTAATTCCTCAAGTGTCTGGCTTTGATTTATAGTCATGGAAAATACAGCCCATTTCATATGATTTGGTGGTTACCCCATTTTACATTTTTTCATCAAATCATATTCTCAGGCCATATCTGTAAAATTGAGAAATCATCAGAGCTGAAGTGGTGGAATATTGGAAGTTCGGCTTCATCAGCAGTCTGTGCTGCTGAAATGAGAGACGCTGGCTCTATCTCTCGCCCTCTCTCCCACTGTTCTCGCTTTTTTTTCTTTTCACTTTTCGCCCATCTTTCTCCCCGTCTTTCGTTCTCTTCCCATCTCTCGCTCTCTCTCCCATTCTTTCTTTCATTTGAAGGCCATATTAAATCTGCGGCCGTGTTGAGTTGTCACTTTAGTCTACCGATAGAAGGAAGCAAGAGGTTCACTCATGTAAGATAAGTTCATTACACAAACGCACCACTTAAAACCTTTCCCGGTCATTAGAAAAAGCCATTTGCGTCGTGCTACGACGCAAGCAGGCGCCTGGTACGATTGGGTGTGATTCTGGAATTCAGCGGCACCGAATCTTAATGTCTTGCTGATGAAGGTAACATGTGCTATATATCTATGCAAAAATAAAATTTAAAAAGACTTTAGAGTGAGCTGTCCATCTTCACAGCACAAAAGATAATTGAGTCATTATTGCACGAGTTGGGGTGTTGCTAATACCTCCTACAGTACCACCTATAGGGGCCAATATTTGCTTCCAGGATAGCTGGGATATGCTTAGTATCTCATAAATGTTTACTTACACTCATATCAATAATATTTAATTAAATTGATGCACTATTGATCACCATAGAGTCATTTTGCATGGTAATTAATCAGTGAAATGCTGTGGCATGCAAATCTGAGGCCCGAATTTCACTTCTGCGGACTGCATATTCTCATAAGTGGAGTGCAATGTAATATGCAATCCGCTGATGGCTTATTAAGATCTGTTCAGTCATTTAATCTCACGCTGTGGTCAATTATACCTCTCCAGAGTGGCATTGCAGCTTAATTTGATATAAACAAAACAACAGGCAGCAGAGTGGTGGTCATGGTGGAAGATGATACAGCCCGTCCTTCTTTCTCTGTCAGTGTCTTTC
>NC_082391.1:16212051-16260164 GCF_031168955.1 Gadus macrocephalus | reverse complement strand
GAGAGAGAGAGAGAGAGAGAGAGAGAGAGAGAGAGAGCTCTGCTCTTCAACTTTAAAAAAGAAACCCCAAAAAACGTCTTCTGCTAACCGGTCACTTCACACAGCACTGTTTAATGGAGAAAATGTATTTCAATAATGGAAAAAACAAAAAAAATGGAGGCAAGCAGCCTGTGCGGATCGGTAGGTGAGGACAATGGTCGATTTTGAACCACCCCACAAATGAGCTAGGCTGAGTCACTCTCGCCGGTGGAACCAGGCTTGTTTTTTTTCCTTTCTTTCCATTACTGTTCTACGTCCCATTGGACATCATCACAAACTAGGGATATCCCATTGGCTTCTTACTCTGTGTACTATTGTGTGACTGTGTGTGTTTGTGTGTGCGTGTTGGAGTGTGGATGTGTCTTTGCGTGTGTGTGTGTGTGTACTGCCCCATCACTGAATGTGACATTGACCTTTAGCAAGGGAAGCCTGATATACGGACAGCTTAATGAGTTTGTGTAATGTCCCTGCTCTATGGGTGGAATCATCTATCCAAACAAACCATAATTAGCAGGATATAGATGGTAATCCACTTCTTCTATTCTGATGATCCAGTTGACGGGGGAGTGTGAATGTGAGTGCACACAGGCTATACAAAGACAGAAAACACATATACGTATATTCACTCCCACACACACACAATCGCACACACACACACACACACACACACACACACACACACACACACACACACACACACACACACACACACACACACACACACACACACACACACACCTGTAAACAGTATAGTTGGTAGTTTCACAGTCAAAAATAAGAAAGTGTGTTTTGGTTTTTGAAGGTGATAAAGGATACACAAGGTAAGGTATACATCTTACAGTGTGTTCTTTTTTTGGGGCATATCATATTTTTTCAACTGCCATACTCGGTTTGCTGAATTATATAACATGCAGATGATATTTTTTCATAACTAAATGCAAAGTAAAGAAATGCAAATGGATTTTATGATCAAATTACATACAGGCCTAAATATTTTACATAATATGCAGATATATTACAAAAAATATCCAAAGAAAACAATGTTCCCGTCTTTCTGCATTGACAACACCTTTGTCATTCCAAACATGTACTGTTTTTTGAAGGTGGTGGCAAAATGAGCGTGTGATCCATTCCCCACATAGAATCCGTGCCTGGTTTTGCTGCTCGGCTGGCCACGCCGTACCTAGACCGACTCTCATCACTCTAGCATTGCTGTGCAAGCAGATGTTCTCGCTCTCTTTTGTCAGAATATACATTTTATTCATTGGGATAAGGCATTCTTTGGAAAGCAACCAAAAATTTGGCGACACAGGGTGAAATTGCGCCCGCAAGTGCATCCCGAACGGTCGCAGATAATTAAGAGACTGAAACACGAGGCAAAGAAGAGTGCCCGTTCCTTTATTTACCACACCTGTGATGCGTTGTTCGGAGCAACGGAGACGCACGACGGGGATACAGATGGCCAAGACAGGCGAGGAGGATACGTGTTAAGGAGAGCAAACTCATTCTAAATGCGTTGTGAGACGGTTTAGGTGCGACAGAGGACGCCCTTCGGACCCAGAGACCCAATTTACAATATTTTCTCTCCTCCCGGTTTTACGAAAAAACTTCAATTGTGAAGTGGTGAAAAAGATGATACCGTTATCACCGGGCCCCTTTGTCCGCTGTAGATCCACTTCTACGCTGCTGATGCTCTGCTGGATCTTCGCTGGCTTCACCTGCACTGGTGAGTTTATTACTACGCCTATGTGAAGAGACACACACGCCTGTTTCAACGGAGAATATATGTGAAGCAGGCGTTTCAAGTTTGGTCTTAAGATGCTTTTAGGGGACGTTGGAGCCGATCGGTCCAGCACCACGATGTGTCCGTAATGGCTTTAATGAGCCCATGGAAGCTCCCACATGTCCAAACTACTCACATCTTCAAGGTTACATATAAGTGTTTATGACATGAAAAGCAAGGTTAACGTGGCTCCGCTGTTCGTCCTATTGCAAAGGAGTGCAATTATGAGTTGTTTTGCGAGAGTGCCGTGGTGTCTGTGCTTTTGTGTTTGCAGATGCATAAAATATCTAGATACGACTGGAATGGAAGTTAAAGTAACCACAATGAATTAGCCACCCAGCCTGCAGGCTGCGGTCTAAGCTTTTTATTAACGAGACGGTGAGTGTCTGGGGTCAATCTTCAGTGTTCGTCTCACTGCGGTTACAACAGGCGTAGCGCCTCATCAGTGGCGTTTGTAACACGTTATCGCTTTGTTTGCCTGCGTTGAACCGGACGGACCCACTCGCCGAAGCCTTTATGCGGTCTTGCAAAGCGCCTCCACTGACTAGCCAGCGACCATAATCATTCAACTTAACGTTTCTTCCCGCTGACCGCACGTTTCTGCAGCATTCGCAAGAAGGCGACAGGTTTACTCGCTCTGATGAGCTAGGTGTTATGGTGGTTTGTATTGTAGTGTACCTTGTTGGGTAGCCTATGCAGGCACTCCGGGTGCCATACAAAAATACATAGTCAAATGCATTTTTTTTTTTGCATTTTGAGGATATGAATTATGCTTACTTGAATTACATTTTTTACATAAATTTGACTTATGACATAGGCGTGTAGTGTTCTGCAGTCTGAGGGAGGGCTATGGCGCAAATAAATACATTTTTAAATACTGAGAGGCATTATGGTAGCCTATGTTTTCTATAGTGGTACGTGTAACTAGTGTGAAAAAAATGACCATAAAAATATATATATTCTAATTAAATGCATTCCAATCTTGGGGCTCAGCCGGGGGCTTTTCTAAAACAAAACACAAATTCTGCAGGAATGTCACACTTAATTTGCCTTTGTTGGTTTTCTAATTGTTAGCATTGTCCAGGACAGAAGGCAAACAAGCAAAAAGTTGTGTAATTGCATCTCTGGCTTCAGAACACAAACCACAGATGATGATTTAAGAGGAGTCTTCACTTGCATTAATTAGGAGTCTAATTATGAATTTATTGAGATTAAATAAACAACAATCATGCTCAGGGGAGCCCATACTACAAGTATGTCTCAAAGAAGAACAGTGCCATTAATACTTCCCTTGATGATGTCTCAGATTTTGGTTTAATTTATTTTTCATTATTTCTTTCAAGGTGCCCTTTATTTTGGTAGCGTTTTTAAGCCAGTGATCTGTTTTGCTTGTCGACCTGTTCTTTATGTAGCATATTAAATCATTACAGTTATGGATAGGGTCTCGCTACACAGCCTACTGTATCACTTCCATGGCGTGGAGTGAGAGAGTGTTCCATAAATGGATAAAGAAGCAATTTAGGAGTCAATTCCTCTAACATCATGGCTAGGACTGTCTCGGTCTTGATCGCACCACTTAATCTCTGTTTATTCTCTGTTCAGGTGGATTGTGCTTACTCTGCATGTCAGAACAACATCTTTCCTTCTCCCCTCCTCCTTTCTTACCTTCCCCATTGTCCAATCCTACCTCCCTCCTTTCTTCCTCCCTCCCTCTCTCCCTTCATCCTCACCACCTCACTCCCGGCCTCCCTTCTTTATTTCATCTATCCTTCCATACCTCCTTCCTCCCTTACCTCCTGTCCCTCATTCCTTCCTTTCCTCCTTCCTTCTCTCCTTCTTAACCTCCTTCTTTTCTTTTTACCTTCTCCTCTCTTTCCGTCCTTCCTCCCTCCCTCCTTTCTTGCATCTCTCCTTCCTCCCTGACTTCCTGTCTCTCTACTCTCCTTCCTTACTGCCGCACCACCTTCCTTTCTTATCGCCTTCCTTCCTTGATGTAAGCGTACCTCGGTTAGAACTGACGGCAGGCCCGTCAGTCTAAATTGGAGCGGGCGAGACACTTTTCCCTCCCCTGTGTTGTGAGTGATCTGTTGGAGCCGGAGAGGGGTTGTAAATGTGCAATTCTCCTTAAGAACAAAGAGCAGTGACACCTCAGCAGACTTAGCACACCCTGCATATGCTAGGTGTGCGTGTTTGTGTGTGTGTGTGTGTGTGTGTGTGGGGGGGGGGGGTGTGTGTGTGCGTGCATGCAAAGGTGCTTAATGATGAATTTGCAAACATGCACCTGTTTTAAAGCCATTACGTTTGGGAGATTATGTTTGGCTATAAATCAGGAAGTTCAACACGCCTACCGAGACAAAAAAGGATCAACAATTGAATCATTTTGCACTAGAAGAATAGACTGAGATCAACGGATGGTATCTGTAACTGGCCAATTTACACCTGTCGGATGTAATCATTGCAGATGGTTGGGCAATCCCAAAGGCTAATCAGGTCAGGGCTAGGTAAAGCTTGATTAGTCATCTGTTGTTTATGCATACTATTAGTTTTGAGCAGATTTATTGTCAAATGCATGTATGTATGCATGTCGTATTTCAGCCTAGATGGTGTTATGGTGCTACCCGGCAGTGAATCACAACCCCTGGTTTTCAAAGCATCCTCCTTGACATGGCTTTTGTTTTCCCACCGACTACTATAGTGTGTTGCCAGGCAATCATTGTTTGGATCAGTGAGGGGAACGTGGGATTTGAAATCAGAGCACTCTCTAATAGTGTGTGTACACTAAGCTAAGAGTGACAACTCTAGTGCTACTTTTCTTTTTTAAACTCTCAAACTCTCTCACTCATTATAGTTTCCATTTAGTATAGCTCTCCACATTAGCATAAAATCATGTTTTCGTTGGTCTCGTCTCATACTTCTAATTTGATTCATTTGAGGGTTGTCTTTCTCGAAACATGTTTTTTTTCTTTTTTGCCGCTGTCTCTGAAATGACTCACTGTTAACAGAGTACGGGGAAGGCAAGTCTAAATCAACGTAATTTATTGAACTACAAGGTTCCTTCTGGTGAGAATGATTTAAATCTGTTCTTTTATATATTTGTACCTTCTGATAGGGAAAACATTATAAAGGGACATGATTGCCGGCATATATTTGCAGGGACATGATCTTCCACATACCAGTGGTAATTTCCACCGAGTAGAGACGTGCGTTTGTATCAGTCTTGAGAGATGAATACCAATGACGCATGCAAAAGAGGAACTTATTCACTCAGGGAAATAAATAAATTCATTCTTTTTTTTTTACCTAACTCTGGCTTCCCAAACGATAAATTTGAGTGCAGAATACATCATGCAAATAGGGAATTACACTTTGGAAAAAAAAGCAAGCAGGAAGCTATAAATTACATTGACTTATCTTGCTGGGACATTGTGCTTATTTGGAATAATACACTGCTACTTACTGAATATGAATTAACGAATTTGAACATTAAGAAGTTAAACATAATTGAAATATGCAAAATGACGCATCAGACCGACAACATGCCTTGCTATATTATTCATGAGGCGTCTTTTCTTTCACTCCTGAAGATAACTTCAGACAAATTATTTTCATTCATGGTAAGAGTTTTGTGATATCTCGGTGTTGTTGTGTTTGTTTGGATTAAGGAAAACCAACATAATCGATTTAACAAAATGGCCTTGTATGCAAACGGTGCTCGTGAACACTGAGCTATGACGGAGCACTCTCCATTTGGTGACAAACGTCCCCCTCCGCCTTATCATTTGCAAATGGAAGTCTTGTGGGAGGAAAATGGAAGGACACAGGTAGCAGACAGTGAGAGAGGACATGTGGCCAATGAACTTCATAGGAGGGAGGAGATTTGAGTTATTTTCTGCAGTCAGCGCAAAGCCAATACGTCTCTGTCACACTCTGCCCTTTTGCTTCAATTACCCCATTTCTATGTTTCAAGTCCATGTAGGGTCACTTAGGGCCCCAAGCTGAGCTGTGGCCCTTTACTGAAATGTACTGGATCCTTGTCGCCGTATAGTAAATGTATCTTGTCCATTTATAATGGAGGGGGGGGGGGGCGGGGGGGCTGACCTTTCACCCCTGAATGTGATGAGTTCCTTGTGATGAGTACCACACCTATCTCTCAATCTGAATCAGCGCTATAATTCAAAGGATCCTGCAGTGTCCAATGTCATATGAGATCACCCTCCGTCTATTACATAGGATTATTTATCATGGCTCGCAACCTTCGCTTCCGCCATAACGTGTAACCTCATAAGCAAGGATCCGCTTGTTGGGTTGAGTCTCTCCCTGCAGGGTATAGTTGATGTTTTTGTCCATTTCCCCCTCCCACCGTCACCAGCACCAGCACCAGCACCAGCTTTTCATTACCTCTGTCTGCTTTCACGCAGGCCCCATGAAACAAACCCCTAGCGAAGCCAACGTCTCTCTCCCCGGGAGTAGATGAGTATCTCGGTGCAGAACATGAAACATGCGCGGGTTAGGGTTGATGTGCACAAGTCAATCTCAATAGAAGATCCTAATGTGTGGCCCGAGGCGTCTCCTGTGTTATCCCCAAAACACAGGAGGACTCGCCAAGCACTGGTGTTCTGGAATACAATGGAAGAAACCCTTTGATTTCCCATACTGTTCCCTTCCTGCTGGCTCGGGCTAGAGTACAAGCCAACAGCTGCAAACATACTGCCCTTGGTTTACACAGCGAGAGCATCATCCAGTGTTCATATCACACTTTCCCAGGATTGGACATGTGATCAACCTCCAAAACGCAAGGCCGTGTCCGTGAGAGCTGCTGTTTTGAAAAAAGGATCGGTTTGTCGTCAATATTTCTGCCCCGGGTCGCCATCGCGGCGTACAAAGAGAGAAAGGCAGCATGTTATTGGACATACCCGGACTCTTCCTGCCCGGTGGGTGATCAATACGCCTCTGTGACTGGTTAATTGGCCATCAGTCAGTGTCGGGGAGAAAGTGCTTAGGAACCCAGAGGTGTCCTAGCTCAGCTTATAATAGACGAGTGCCTCGGTCCGCTGGGGCCTCTGCTGGCCTTTACTTCAGGCCAGGTGGGCCAACGAGGCCAGCTCTGAATGCAATATGGAGAGCCGTAGATTAATAGTTCCTTAGCGGGGGCCACAGGGGACAAGCGCCGGCCAGAGCCAGCCCGACTTCATCACACACAGAACTAAATGGTAAGTCAACCATTCCCACATTGATGAGGGCAAGCGTTGTCGAAATGCCCCGGTTGAGGTCATCGGTTTGGAAGTAAGCAGATACACAGGCACGCACGCAGACAAACAGATGTGGCTCGCTCAAGCACTGAGTCACGGTGTCTATTATTCGTCCGAAGGCGCAGGCCCAACACGGGTTTGTGCGCTCCTCCTGGCGGAGCGTTGCGAAACGTGACAAGATCCTTTTGGTATTAGGGAAAACAAGTGAATCCCAGCTGAGGATATTAGCGTTTGGCGGCTCCCGGCTGCCCTATTAGCAGACGTCTTGTGCGTGTTGGTGTGTGCAGCGGCTCATGAGGGAGGAGGGCAGACCAAAAAGGTCACCCGAGTGACATTAGTAAGGGTGTGTATCAATACTGAATTATTAACAAAGCGTGCGGATAAACCATGCATATCCCGGGCTTACGACAGCGTACAGCGTGTTGTCTTGGATGGGCGTGTGTTCCGAGATGTGTTGCTCTGTTGACTCAGTTGAATTGCTCGCCCCAGGCCTGGGAGCCCGGGCGTATATACATGACGGGGAAAGGTCACCAGCACCCCCCCCTGTCCTGTCAACAAAATCACCTCGAGAGGAACCATCCGAGCCAGACCTCCCCCAAATACCCTTGCCAATCAAACAGCAGCAGGGCCAGCTTGCGTAGCCTCAGGTAATTTCTAATTATGTTCTTTTATATGCCATGTGTAAAAGGGGTAAGCATAATAATCAGCCGTATTTGTTTTTCGGGGGGGATTTTTTTTCTTTTCCTTTGCTTCTCTTCAAGGTTGAGCTGGCGTGCGTGTGTGTGCGTGTGTGTGTGTGTGTGTGTGTCATTAATTGCATCGTTTTTACATTATTTTCCACATGCAAGGGACATTGGTAAGGACAATTAATTAAACCATGACTTTTACAAATAAAACGGGAAAAGCTTATTTCAGTACTGTCAATAGTGCTTTGCAAAAGAAACACTCTGATCCATCAAAACTCTTCTGTTATGGTCCCCCCTCCCCCCACACACCCACCCAACCCCTCTCTTGGAAGAAAACGTGGCTTGGATGTTACAGAATCACAACGAATGGAAGTAAACCAACCGATTTTCTTGGCCAGGCCAACCGGAAACGCTGGACAGGCAGAAACCCATTCAGGAAACCAAATAGTCCAGTGGAATGAATCATGGGGAAAAAACTGCAAGTGGATGTTTCCCTTTCATCACGTGCCTTCTGCTTTGATTGAGGTCTCTACACGCATTCAGACGGTCCATGGATGCTTTGAAATCGCCATATTTATAAAATGTCTGTACCCTGTACACTGCTTAACAATGCTGGGTTTGAGGTAAACCACAGTATAGTCTCTTAATAAATAGGCTACACTTACATTAACATATTACTTTACTCCCTTAAGGCTTAAGGCCCATTCACACCCTACGGTATACGGATAGGGACCCTTTCGTCCGGTCCCTGAGGTCGTTTCGTACGTCAGTGGGTCCGTCGCCTCTGAGCTTACGAATCCGGAGTGCTCCGAGAGAAACGGAGCAATATCAACGGAAATCGAGGCGGCAGTATAGAGTCGGAAGTCCAACCATTCGCGAAAATAGAGAGTAGTATAATATCTGATATTAAATTTAACGTTTTGTACTTATATATATACCTGGCCTTTTTATTTTATTGTTCACCTGCTTTGGCAATGAGTTGTAACTGGTCATTTAAAAATGGCGCAACATTTTGACGAGAGAATCTGCGGGTTCGTGAGGAGTGTCACATGCCACTGCCACGTAGGCCTACACTTTTTGGGCCTTTTTTTTTTTTGCCGATTTCGGATGACACAAAGCAAAATCATCTCCTCTACAGATGCCATTTTTGCGATTGCCGGTAATTTGCAACACGACAGTCACTGCCCTCTAGAGGATGTATCGCGTGACATCCATAACGGTGAAACCGGACGGAGGTATGAAGGGTAGTCCCGGAGACAATGTTTGGTACGGACGGACGAATTTCGTCCGGATCCGGAGGTATGAATCGGCCTTTAGCTTTCTACACATACCGACATACCAGATCGACCTATTTGTCTGCTTAAGCCTGCGCTCGCAAATTATGTAGGTCTGAAATAATTTGGCTATATCAACAGCAACCTAACTTGCAGTTTTCTTGAAAGAGCAACAAACTATTATTTGGATATGTCTGATGGGTTTTGGGAGCTTGCTCTGCCATGAGTCAGCCTTAAAGCGTGAGTCAGGGGGGGAAGTAATGGCATCATTAAGAAAGACACACAGAGCAGGTGACACACGTTACCGTGACTCACTTTCTCGTTGACACGGATGGGGCGTAGGAAAAATGTCACAGCAAAACATCGCTTTGCTCACATTGATTTCCAGTGACACTTCTTTGGAAATAGGCGTGTTTTGTGTTGATCACTGGATAATAAATGGCAAAAACTTGGTTCTCTCACAGGGATGTAAATTGCCGCTTTTGTGTGCAATTGTGCCGGTGAAAAAGAAAATCGTGCTGTGGTAAATCCAGTCTAATAGGCTATCTACTCTCTTTATAAGTTGCCATTGAACGAGGTTAAACTGTGAAGCGCTGCACAGTGAAAGCACTAGAGCAGAGAGTTCAAGGTCCTTTTACAAAATTAAATCATTGACTCCAATTACCTGTACTTTAATTAATCTCAAGTAAAGTAGCCTTTTACAAGTTGTCTGGCATATTGACTTTATTAGTTTGATTTTATTATGAGAAATAATGAGCATGATTGCAGAAGTCACAAAATGGTTTCTTGAGTTGTCGTTCTGACAATTACTCACCCGATTATTATTTAAAAGACAATGCTTCCATTGGGAGCCGTTAGCGATTGTATTGATCTTTTCCTCTACTTTATTATGAATGTTTAAAGCAAGACTGTAGACTGGGCGGTATTGTCCATTAGCTTCACGTTAAACGTCTAGAAGTGAAAGCACTTTTATTCATGCGCAAAAATCAACTATTAATTTAACCCCATCTACGATTTTCTACTGTGACTTCAATCTTGTTGTAGAGCTTTGTGGATGTGTCTGCAGCTTGAAACGTGCCCATATTTTCTGGGCCCCATCCTTATCAGCTGGAAGCCAAAGCGGATGCAAAGAGCTTCCACGGCCTAGTAGATCTTGCCAGATCCTAAAGCAAACAGTGGGGCCTGCGGTCCCACCAGTATGAGGCAGCCAAGTAAACCCATTAACCGCCTATAGAGAGGCTTGTGGGCACTGCAATCTCCACAAATGAACCACCGGTTGGTTTGTCTCTGTTTGTCTGTCAAACAACCACAGATGGGTCGATAATACATTGCACCATTCATTAACCTTCGCCAAATTCTAATTATTGAATGACAAACGTCTTTTAACATATTTCAAAAATGAAAACGTGCTCTCTAGCTGTGAAGCGGTGCTAGCCGGCTACAGCACGAGTATTTCACTTAGAAGACATAATCTGACCGGTCGGCAGAATTTAATTTCAGGACCAATGAAAGGGGATACTTTATTTAATTTATTTTTTTTTACTCTGAATTCCTCTGCTACCCCTTCCTCAGCGCCAGTGCCTGACACCACACATTATTAGAGTCACCAGAAGGTGTTTGATTTATGCTGAGGCTCACTTATCAGCTTCACACAGGCCATGTTACTTTCCCTCTTATCGTTCCGCCAAGCTGCTACACAGTTGCACTTTTTTTTTTTCCCGCTACACAATTTCTTATATATTTTTCGCCCAAACTCAAATTTGATGACAATGGTCACAATCGTGACTTAGAAAATCGGACAAGTTCCTACATTTAGCCCCCACCATCGCCTCCCACTCCATCCCTCCTTTTTTTATTTTTTCGGATCAGTTGAGTATTCTAACGTAATGTCAAGACTCCAACTGTTGGGGGCGTGGGGTCTCTCCATCCCTGACCCCTGGTGTACTGTAATCCCCCCCCCGCTCACCTCCCACCTGGCCCTTGAGGAGGCCACTGTTAAGGTGAACTTGGATGTGTTTGGGGGGGGGTGCTGTATTGCCGTCACAGTGGAGCTGTGTGTGTGTGTGTGTGTGTGTGTGTGTGTGTGTGTGTGTGTGTGTGTGTGTGTGTGTGTGTGTGTGTGTGTGTGTGTGTGTGTGTGTGTGTGTGTGTGTGTGTGTGTGTGTGTGTGTGTGTGTGTGTGTGTGTGTGTGTGTGTCATTCGTATGACTCCGGGGGCACTCTCCTGACCAGAGAAGTCGTTTGCTGTCACTGAACATCACTGTCTTCCTCTCCCACTAATGGCGTCGCCAGATTGCGGTGAGAGGAACAAAGGCTGGTTTGTAAGACGCCACACGCACACACACACACCGAGGAGGACAAATCAAGTCCCTCCATTAGGGCACACAGAGCTGGTGTTTCCAGACAGACGTGACACGGAAGCATATAGCCAAAGAAGTGTCATGACGAATATGAACCAAGGAGTGGATTGGAGTGAGATGTGCTTGAGGCTAGGTGGTTGAACTGAAGGAGTGATAAGGCATCCCAGTGAATGGGCCCCAGCCACGGTGGTGGTGACACACAAAACGCATGCATCGCAGCAAGGTCAATTCTTCCAGCGATATGACCACGGAGGGTTGTCAGACGTTGAGTAGATTGGACCGGACTACATCAGATGGCTGATGTAGTCAGTTTTTTTTTCTTTGTTTATTCACAGTATTCTATCCAAAAGGTATCCGCACTCTGAATAATAATTAGCTTTTTGCGTGGATATGCATATCAATGCATGCATGTCAATAAGATGGGGAGGAATTGCACGTTTAGATTTTGGCCCAAAGGTTAATCCTGATCAGTTATCGATGTCCAATGAAATGTTTAACGCCGACAGAAAGTATCTGCAGTTTTCCCCAGAGTAAATGCTGTTCTGTTCACGGGGACGCATCCGCTTCCAGCTCTAGGAGGAATATTTACCAGTAGGGTCTTGGCTTGCATACTGTGTACTGTAAAACATGAGGGGATGGGTGAACCGTGACATTTGTTTACTGGTTGCTTGGTACAGGGTTGTGAAGCAAAATGTATTTATAAAATATTTGACTTCTATTACCTTGGTGGTCTTCTTGCCTTATTTTCGTTTTTTTCTTACAAGCATGATAATGAAGTTTGTCTGCTGTTTTATGACACTGTGACATCCAGCTAATTGGATTAAAATAGAAACCCATTTGCCAAGAAAAGTTACTTCTTACTGCTGGGGCTGTGGTTTGCTTTCTTGACTTTTCATGTCATTTATTTATTTTATTTTCTGTTCTGATTAAGCCTGAGTCTTGCCACATACAGTGTACAAGACCCAAGCTAAACTTAACTAACCGGCAGAGAAATCATTTGAAGTATTGGGGTCATGGGAACAGTTTAAGATATGCAGAGAGAAGTCTGGGAAATAACATCCAGAAGACGTAATATAAGTAGCCTATATAACGTTTAACCATTTTTTTAATGTAAGCTTAACTCTGAACAAAACCCAGGATATGGCTCAGAGTTCATATTGGGGTACTCTTACGCTTTTAAAACGCTACAGTGCAGTGGTTTTGGGTTCTGTTTCTTTTTTTCTTTTTGGGGGCTGTAATCACTTTTTTAACGGATATTTTTCTTGTTTGCCGAGTCCCCTTATGGCTTGTGTGTCAGGGATCCAAAGTTGGGTTGTTGTACGTGTCATATTTCTGCAACGCATTATAGAAATGCTGCACTCGACCCCCGTGATGTCACACCACATCTCCATCTCGGCGACACACGCAGTCACAACACCGGCCTGACCCGACAAATGTGGAGGGGAAAAAATGTCAGGAGAGGCAGACATACTTTAATTTCAGGAGAGGCAGACATACTTCCTTATTATTAGATTAATGGTATTTCATTCGGCTTCCGCTACATTATTTATCATCCCCTGAATAAATATTACAACAGCGGCGCACACATAATGGAAAAATAGTTTGCGAGTGAACAGTACAGTACAGCACATATTAGCTCGGTCGCCAGGCCTAAATTGCTTCAAAATTGTTCTTGTTAGCAACACTATCTTCCTCTCCCAATCGTTTGGACCGCAGAACAGACACGTCGTTTTAAAAGCCATTTGCCCAATGCTTTTCTCTTCAAAAGGAATTGCTGCATTAGCCCTTCATCGTCCCTTCTTCCTTGGTCACAGCATGTCTGCTAGCCCATGTGGCTAACCGTCTCTGTGATAGCTGCCTGGTCCCACAGGTTTAGCTGTAATACCGTCAGTAATTCCACGACATGTCGCCTTATGAAAGCAAAGCTTGTGTGACACACCAAAGCTCTTGTGACACCCTAGCGTCTGTGAAGTTTTTTCGGTTTCTCATTATTTCTGCTGATGCCTTTATTAGGCCTCACACCAGTGATATCACTGTACCAGGAATACATCATACAGCGCACCTTTTATGCGGAAGCATGAAAATGCATCACTATATTCCCCAAATTACTATTATAGGAACTTTATGCTACCACTTGATCATGGTTTAGTTTAAGAGAGTTTTTCAATCCATTTTATACAGTTCAGTTTCTGTGGCTGGGGTTGTTGTTGTGTCTTATGGAATGGAGCGCTTTTCACAGTCTCCACCCACACATGTCTACATAACTTGTTATTCATCACAAGCAGTTGGCGGCACAGTGGTAGAAATGGATGTTCCACTGTCAAGCTCTTCCCTCCAGTTGGTGAAGTTTGTCAGTTGGAGGAGGAAAATACTTGGCTATAATGAACTTTAAACTCTGCTATTAAATCACTGCACAGGTGACGAAGGAGGTGCTTTTTTTTTAAGCCACCACTCGATGGCTTTTTGTTGTAAAATATTTCATTTTAGAATGTTGTTTGAATTGGAATTGGCAAGACCAAGCTTGACTGAATAAACATGAGACAGTGAATATTTTGTCAGTGTACTCAATTGTGCAACGGAGGGTGTAGACATGCTGGGTGTTATGCTAGCAGGATGAAATACTGCTCTACTGGAAGTGATGTCATTTAACAAAACGCGTACTTTGGTGCGCTGTGTGACCAATGAAGTTCAAATAGTAATGTATCCGGAAATATATGGAAAAGGGTACATTCGTGACCTCGGATACTGACTGCTTTGCAACGATGAAGATAGTAACTTGTCATTGCAGGGAAAAAAAAAACTAAAATAATAAATAAACACAAAAATGCAGATGCATGACAATTACCCATGGGGAAGCCCTTGCTGAGTAGTCTTAAACATGTAAACACTGAACACTACACTGCCAGATAGTACATAAAACCGCTTTGCGATCCAATTTGTAGGATATGACAAACACTAACCCCCACGTAAGCGGCGCCTGCCAGCCAGGACGCCGGGCGTCAGTGAGTGAACTTCATGGCGTAGACCCTTGACCCTGAGACGCTGGGCTGATCTATTTCCTCTAAAGTCCCATTAGCCCCGGTGCAGTGCGCTGATCCCACACCCAGATTGTCACCAGGCTTATCTCCCTATCTTTTTAATTTTAGAAGCGCAGGAGGAGGACATGTTGGAAGGGATGGGGGGGGCCAGAGATGGTTATCTGCCCCCCCGATGTTTGTCTCATCACTGCCCTCGTCAGCTCACCATTGTCTGCTTTTTTGGTGGCATATCTGTGTTCCAGTTCCCTTAAAATACATTTCTTTATTTTCTTTTCCCCCCCACCCCCTCCCACCCTTGTCCTTTTTTGTAATGGCTGCTGACACGGCCCCCTTAAAATTCCTGGGATTTTTTCCCCCTGACTTGATTCCCACCTTCCTACACCGTCTCTGTGGTTCCTGAGCGGAGGAAAATCGAGGGATGAATAAGAAGTTGAATCCTTAAAAAAACCCGTCAAATAATTGTGTCAGCACATGGATTCCGTTCTCTTGAATGTGAGATATAGATGTTTGCAATTTTTGTTATAATGGGGTCAGCACATATTTGGCTCGTAAGAGCGACTTCTGCCAGAGCTACAGTAGCTTTTGTCTCGAGGACGATAAACTGAGGCAACGGAGGAAGCATTTACTAATTGTGCTCGAGTATATTCACCAGGCCAGTGAGGAGGAATATTGTCTGCTGTATGAAGTTCTGGAGAATAATTGGCATTCACAGAAGAAGAAATGCTGAAATAACACATTTTTATGATTCATTACCTATCAACGTTGCACTGATGGTTAAACTATGCTTTTGTTGGCAACAAAATACAATTAGGACCTTGATTAGCCAAATTAGGTTGCCTGAGTAGTCCAATTGGCTAATTTCCCTGTGTGATCGGTGCGCTTTAATTTGTCCAAAGCTAATCAGTTCTAATGTCAGAAGAGAAATGTCCATTTGGTGTATAATAGCGTGAGGTTGCCATGTCCTAATGGAGTATGGGCTGCCATATCTCTGGGGGCTTTCAGCTTTGCTTCTAACATTTGCCTTCCAAAGAGTTAAGGGGCAGAAAAATTGTTCAATTAATCTAAAAGAAAAGCCAGGGACCAATCGATGGGATTTTCATTACGGTTATGTTTTCATACCACAGCAGCGGGGGAGGGGTGGGGGAGGAGCTCAGGGGGGATGGATGATACATTAACGTCCCCCGTCCCCTCTCCCCCCCCCCGTCCCCGTTGCCGTCGGTCACTCGCTCCCAAGGCCTGTCTCTCCCAATGGATCGTGATCAGGGAGATGATCTGTCCTAGCCCGGGGACCTCATCCCACTCACGCCCTCAGTCCACAGCTGTGCGTGTTTGTTGTTGCAGATTTCAATCTCTCGACTCTCTGTGTGTCGTTGGGTTTAACCTACAAAGGAACGGAAAGGTGGATATTTTTCCCAGAACTATGGGTTTATTAAGGTTGGCAGCTTAGCGAAGGCCCTAAAATAACAGGCTGTGATGATCTATGATCAGAAATGAATAGGCTCTCCTGTACTATGAAATATCATGTTTCATAACTGTGATGTATGTCACCGTATTAGTTTAAGAGAGTGTAATGGCAACATAGTTGTACTTTCCTCATACCTTGCAGCCAAAGGAGCCGAAGAGCAATTAGTTGTCCTCAGGCTTGTTGTTAAATTATTCAGCAGCCGAGAATAAAGATCCCAAGATTCAAATTGGGTAGCCTGGGCTGATTGTGTGCCTCTGTTGTCCCGCGCGTTGAATCGTGTGCTGTGGAGGAGCTGCAGTTCCCATGTGACAGACCAAGAACTATATTTCTTTTTCTATTTCTCATCAGACGGCAGATGACAGCGAGGAATCACACCTTTTTGGACAAGCTGAGCAACATTTTGTCTCATTATATTTTAGATTCATCTATGGTACATAGTTGGGTTTCTGTTTTAAGCATCAATACCGCATACTTAATTGCTAAACAGCTTTTCGTCTGGCGGTTGTTATGGATGATTTCAATTGCGGACCTGTTTTGACTGCTCATTGGATATATATAAACAATGGATATAGAAAGTGTAATTGTTCTTAAACAAGTTGAATTGTTTGAGAGGTGTCTCTCCTCACACTTCCCTTCTTTCTTTGCTTACACACACACACACACACACACACACACACACACACACACACACACACACACACACACACACACACACACACACCCACCTCTGCCGAGTTTATTGAAGATTACTGCAAAGCCTATACAGTATGTTCACATTTAATCTATGATGATGTATGATTTCTGCTTATTCCCTCTTTAAGTCTGCTCTGTTTATCATCTCATCGTCTCTCCAGCGCAGACAGCTTGGCTTTGCCTCTTTCCTGATAAGCACGACTTATACATATTTCAAGTTTTCTTTTCTTTTTTTGTCCTCTATGCCTCTCATTAGTTATTAATTTCGCTTTATTGCGCTGATTCATGTTTGCCGTGCTGGAGGTAAACGGCCATAAGGATCCTTACGCCGTCTGCTAAGATTCAAAGCATTGTTCATTTTCAAAGGAGGTTGAGGGTTCAGTTCGCCTCTCAGCCAGGCATCTTATCACTGACGACCGGGCGGTTTTTCCACTTTTGACCCTATTTTAATTCCCGGATAAGCCACCCTCAGATGGAAAACTGCACCGAATTAGTATCCTTTCGGATGTGTTTCAAAGGGCATCATTGTGGCCGTGTCTATTTCCCTGTTGTACTACATGGACGATCTGCATGGCTACCAGCTTGGCAGATGTCTCCAAATTCCTCTTTTGTTAAGCAATGTTTTATGTCTATTCAGATCATACGAACACACTGACCTTAGTCCACATGTATCCAATGGGTTGTCAGATTACACAGTGTAAAGTTTTGTAAACACTGGCAAAATATTAGCGTGTACAAATTCTTGGAAAGGCACGTTTTTTTCTACAATCTTGGCAATTTGCAAAGGGGCCACTTACACAACAGTACCTCACTTATCCTAATCGCTCGAAAATTGGGTTTTCGAAGCAGAACGAGATGCTGACCTGGGATACTGTGCGGGTCCGGCCTCAGTTTATTAAGATTATAAAGCATATGCGCGCACATATTTTAAGATGTGTTACCTAGACGGGAGATTAGTGCACTATTTCACTTATCCAAGCGATGTTTGCCAATTGAGCAAGTGCAAAATATTCTGCCCTTTGAATTGCCAGACATCATAATCACTAGTATTATTTTATCTCGGCTTCAACTGAAAATGATCAGGGAAGTTGCCTTTAATTTTCATTTGCAAGCTACTATATTGCAGCTTATTTTCTAATATGATAAGAGTACCTGTGTCAAACATATCTATCTCTATCTATGTATCTCTCAATCAATCTATCCTTCTTTTTATCTCTAACTTCTAAAAGTTAACCCCGATTGGTTGCTTCTGGTCACATACTTTGGCTCCTTTGCCTCCTCCTTAAGGTATTGTTTAGCTGTTGGCTTAAGTGACAGCACTCGGCTGGAGACGAACCCGAGACACCGATCTGTTAGGGGAGGCGGGCGTCGAGGTGAGCCCTCAACCTTGTGGCAACCGCTTTCAGAGTTATCTTGTGTGCCGGGGAACAGAACGGCAAGATAAAACAATTCTGGAGGGGAAGCGATTCTGCCCCTAATCAGATTTATTTACGCAGCCCAATGAGAAAGATTGATGTCTTATCTGCCGCCGTGGATTTCAATTCTCTATGCCAAGACACAGGCAAACAATCACTATGCAGTCTGATAGCCGTTATACCAATTGTGTGTGTGTGTGTGTGTGTGTGTGTTCAGGTGTCTGTCTACATGCATGTGTGTGAATACACATCTGCCCATTAGCAGGATCTGGGGGGGGGGGGGGGGGGGGGGGACCTTTTGTTTTATTTTTTCCTATTCATACCAACAACCCTCTCCGTGACAAGTTCGCTGACGGATCAGTTCATCTTTTTCCCCTCCCCTTCCTTTTCTCTCCTCCCATGGCTATCGCTCACGCTGCTCAAACGCGAGGCATCTAGCCCAACGTCTGCCGACTGGAGATTGAGAAGTCGAGCTTAAGGAGAGATCAAACCGCGGCGGCTGCCCCCGCCTCGCTCGGAGCCATGTTTCCTGTCCTCTTATGATCAGGCCGGAGCACAGCAGGCGAGCTCCCATTTTGACTGAGCCCCTTTCTCTCTCTCGTGGGGCCAAACCTTAGATGGCATCGGTTTGTGTACACGGAACACATATTTATTGCATTAAGCACAGTGATCCTCTGAAGCGGTAGCTCGTTATAATTTAGTTAAAATGGCTCACTTGTTCACTGTCCACCGAGTAAATGTATTTTTAATGATCAATAGTGTGTCTATTTTGGCGAAGGGCTATTAACAATGACCCATATGTTTAGCATAAATCTATGACATAATGGATTATGCCGCGGATAAGTCAAGGTCAGCCAACCGTCTCTTAAGTATCTGCGCCAAAGTTATGCATGACGTCGATGTGAAATGCATTATAATCAAGAGGAACTAGTTTGAAGGAATTTGGGTCTTTATTTGGTATTAAAATGGGACAATAGGCAATAACCTTACAATCAAGGTTAATGGTGTCTGTTTGTTCAGGAAGCAGCATTAGGCTGGTGGTCCTCCCTTCGCAGACTTGACGCTGGTGAGACCGGTGGGCTGTAGGGGTTAAAAAGTGATGCAAGCAACCAGTGCTAATACTGAAAACCAGTGCAATGATTGGATCCTCAGGGAGAGGGGGGGACACTTCTAATTGGTGTAGAGATAATTAATGCAGGGAGATTTATCTTAAAGGGAGAGAAAAGCTTAGTGGCTGGGTTTCCCCCTTAAGCTTCATTTAGACTTTCATCGGCTATCAGTACTTTGTCGTACTGTGTCTGTCGCGCTGCATAGTATTTCTGGAACAATTCGGAATAAATGTTTGGTACAATTTGTAAAGGGATGTGTACTTATGATGGTTGGATCATGTGAGATCAACAAACAAACAAACGATGCAAGAAGTTATGAAACTATTTGTGAATAACCTACTCTCCTTGGAAATACAGGGGTGATAGAACCTAAAGTTGTGGTGAAATGTTATTTATATCTTTTAGATAAACGCATGCATTATATAAAGATATGCAGACTTTAAGATATGTTTGTCATTCATAGCCCTCTTGTCCATCATGTGACCAAGTTGCTATAAAATAAGCAAAAATGTTTATATTAGTCAAGCAATCATGATGCCTGTAAAAAAAAAGAAGTAGTTCTGTTTGTACAGCGTTGTGCGTTATTTGTTTTGAAGCAATTATTTCCTCATTGCTGAATTTGGCTTTGGGCACATCCCTTGTTATCAGTACCAGGTATTTTAATTAATGGGTTGGCTTATTAGTATTCTCAACCCCGTTCTCCGTAAATAATAAGAAGTCCACATTTCCTGCTCTCACAGCATAGGTGTATATGGGGAATGTAGAGGACAGTCTCTGTTTTTGAAAAGGTTTCAAACAGAAATATTTCCAACGACTCGGCTCTCGGCTGATTTTAATGCCTGACGGCTACTGTGTAAATTATCTATAAAAACTAGCTTTCACCTTGCCGTGGTAGTCACGGCACGGATCTGAACAAGTACAACATTGCAGGCATTTCAGGTATTCAACAGAAGTCGAAAAACATACCTGTCTGCTTTCCTTGATATTATGTACGTGCTGCAATATTAGAAACGAAAGCCACCCAGATCAAGGTCAAAGTAAATATTGTAACATTTGTAAAACAATGCCATGGATCATGTTTTGTCAGCTACCAAAGTAACAACGGACTCGCAATCTGCTGAAGGGCCGAAACGTTTGAAACATAAGAAAAATCGGTTTCCATTTGGTAAAATGGCACTCACCGCATTGTGGCATTGTAAGACTAAGGGTTTTTGTTGAAATACAAAAGTCAACTAAATAATGTAGACCATTGCAATGCATTGTATCTCTGACTTGTGGAATACCACCACGGAAGGAACCAGTAGTTCACCTAATAGCAACCTTATTTTGGTAATTGGCTTCACAGACGTTTTGTACAATGCACTGAATTAAGATATGGGTGCAGAGTGTCTCCCTTGTTTTTAAATAGAACAGTCACGAAGGTGTGGAACGCAAACTCTGTGTTGAGTTCCCTGTCAGAACGGGACATAGTTTACATGAACTGACAGCAGCTGCCTTGGAAGCATACAAATTGCGCAAGTGCACATTTTTCTGCCTCCCGCACAAAGCACAGGCACTGACAGACAGCTCTCACATTTTTATGGAAATAAAAGATCCTCTGGCTTGTTATCTGGTGCAATTGCTATTCCCCGCGAATAAGCTACAACAGAGAGAAGTCTTCGAGATCTGGGATAGATTGCACACCCCTCCCCGCCGTAGCTTATTTTATCATCTCCTGAAATGGCAAGGTTACAGTTGCTGCATGTGCTGAGGAAAGGGGGAGTCAGTTAGCATTTTATCCCGTAAGACATCAACCTTTGAGGAAAGCACATGCTACTTAAGTTTGGTCAGGATTTCAGAGAAAATGACAAAACTTTCCATTATTGTATAGTAAAAAAATAACATTATGTGTATTAAGTGTTTGATAGCTCTTAAATACTAGTTATCATACACAAACTTGGTAACCCTTTTGCGTTGATATAACATCTAGTAGTGTGATTTAGGTGGATTTCCAATGGTGCCCTAAGAAGACCTTGCTTTGTAACGCAGCACACGTTTAGCATAAATCCCTCACTCCCATTCTGGCATCCACCTTGAACCTGCCAGCATTCACTCATTCCTGCTCTGTGCTCTCATACCCAGCTCTGCTTATCTCCTTTTTTTTAAGATTACATTTTCAACAGTGTTCAATTCCATTTGCCCGGGGAGAAATACATGCAAGATGTGTCAAGTAGCAGTTTGGACGTGGGGTAAAAAAAAAGAAAAAAGCACACACTTTTCTTCACTGATTCCATGAAAAGATGAATGTGAAAACTTTCGGGGAAGGAGGGCGAGGGGATTAAGAACATTTCTGTAAGGCTTCTAAAGGTTCCGCATCGAAGTTGTTGTGGTGGTTTCAGTTGTCCACTTCCCTGGTCTGTCTGCTAGGGGCCTTTATAGTCTGCTTCTCGCCAATCCCGATTTGAATCAATAATAATCATTTGTTGGCGGTGACTTGTCGTAAGAATTTCAGTGCAGTTTGACTCAGCGTTGCTCTGTGCATCCGGCAATGAAAGGCTTTAAACTTGATCTTGAGCTTGGTGGTATTTGCTGTATTTCGTCAATTCGGTTTGCTTACTTTGTTATGATACATCAATTCAATTTGTGTAATTATATGTATTAGCATATACAATCATTTAAATCGTATCACTGTTGACTATGAGTTTTACATAGGCGTTGTATGGTGCTTTAACCTAATAATTATTTCGAAATTCGATATACTATTGCACTATGCACTAAATAAAATGACGTGTCAAGAGATTTATGGAAATAAAATTATAGCACTTGATTTGCATACATATGAAAGTGGTAATGGATTGAGCCATTTTCCTCGGTACAATAGTTGGGCTATCTGTCCATTAATAAGAAGGACCATTTTATAGGTAAGGCAACTGTCAGCTTCTGACATGCTGTGATTCATGTATTCTGTGAATAGGGACTAATGAGAAGCATATTTCAATCAGCCCGGGATCTGGAGCGAACCTCCCCCACCTTCCTTCTTCTCCTGCTTCTGAGGCTCCTGCAAAATTATCAAGCAAGCCGTTTAGCACCTTCTCTGGTCTTTCAAATTGAAAGGAGAGGAGCAAACGCTATGTCACTTCACTACCCATCCCAACAAAGTTTGTCTTTAATTTTCTTAAAGTACTTATGTTACATTTGTTTTAGTAGTTATTGCACTGATGTGCTCTTTTTTCAGAAACTCAAACTGATTTAAAATGTATTTTGAGAGAATATTGATGATGCATGCCTAGCTCTTTCGGTACAAGCTTCAAGCATTTGTCTTCAGTCTTCCAGCAACACACACACACACACACACACCACACCACACACACCCCGGGACAAAATGCAAACAGCAAGTGGGCAGTGTAGGATAACAGTTTTACAAAACCCATACTGGAAACCTATTGATTTATTGATACATCCTTACAGGCTTTTGTCTCCCACAGTCATATAAATATTTAAGCTTACTCTGAATAACATGCCCTACTAAATCAGTCAATGTTTTGCTTGGGATTCATAAGCATAAGCGCGTCCATGCATAACCCTGCCCTTCTCCGGACGAAAACAAACAAAATGGCCTCCGCCGGGGAATTTGTTTACCCGCTGTTTGCTGTGTGTAAGTATTGAACTCTATGGTCCGAAAAAATGCCAACTCGTAAATCAGAAAGCCTCTCAGGGCTTGGGGTATGATCCGGCCCCGCCTCTGTGCGCAAACATTTACCCAGGTCTTCCGGACGATAATGCACCTGTCCCGGGGAGAGAAATGAAGGATTGGGGAACCTCAATGGGGCTCCTCTAAGCTGCCGGACCCGGTTCAAGGGTTTGAGTGTCGAGCTGTTATTGGGTCAAGAGAACCCCTCTGAGTTTAACTTAACCCGGTTGCTCAAATTAGCACTAGCGCTGATTGATGGTAAAGGTCATGTTGCTGGACACCCGGCAGTAAATTAGCTAAATGGTGAAGAAGAAAATAGCGTTGTTGATCATCACTATCTGTTTTTAATGCACTGCATCTGCAGGGGGCCGTAACCTTTTGGTAAACACCTGCTGTGCGTACCGCTCACCATGCATTTGTTTGTAACTCGTCATGGTTCATGTTTATTTCTTCAGTATACAGTGAGTATATAGGATCCATCAACATTGGAGTTAGTAGCTACGTTTGAAAAAGCATCCTTTCACTCCACTGTACTGGGGAGAGGATGCTTTATAACCACCAGAAGAGTTATACAAATGTAGAACCTTTTAACCTATTTGGTCTTCTTTTTATAATTAAACTCAGGGGTATTTTAACCGCTCGTTCAGTTTCTTTTGGGAGTCGGGAAGATTCAAACTCTGGCAAAGTCCGAAACAACTGAACCATGGACCGCTTGAGAAAGGGAAAAGTAACTAATTTAATCCAACCACGGTTTCGGTTTCGGTCGACTTCCAAAGAAATAGAACGAGGCCCACTCTAGAGATCACACCGAAATATACAGTGCATCGTGGGTTTCCGACGGTAGATATTCAAACCTCACAGCTTCTAGCCCAGAGAGCCAGTGCCTCCCTCGCGTTCAATAGTGTACTTTTTGAAAGTACACAGTACGAATTCTTCCAGGGCTCTCATTAGGGGCCGCCGGCTCCACGGGTGCCCTCTCGTAGCCCCACTTCTCCTTTGGGTCGTGTGAGGCGCCGACTTCTCCTGACAACACGCAGTCTCCACAGTCCGTACTGCATGAGAATGGAGCCGCGGTGGCGGCTCTCTGTTGTTGTTGTTGTTGTGGTTGTTTGCCCGAACAGCCTGTGATCAGGAAGGTATTTGTCCACTCCTTTCTAACGGATGAACGAGAGGGCTTCGCGGTTGGACCCCCGCTGACGTTCGTCTGGTTTTAACAAAGGCCTGTGTGGACGACGACCACATCGGAGTCGGACCACGTCCGCAAAACTATAGGTGTGGAAAAAGGCAACGTCGAAACTTTTTCAATCATTTGAAGGAGTGTCAAGTCTAGAGAATATCCATAAAAGGATATGATCAAGGGATTCTTGCTCTAGACATAGAACCAAAAAGACCTATTTGAATAGGGCTATGATGTCTATAATCCAATGGCATGCCTCTAATTGGAAAAAGGCAGCAACCTATCTTTTATCTCGGCTAAGATCATACAAAAGTGGTGAAGTAAAGGTTTAACTGTCAATTAAAATATATTTTGCAAAAGGGTGCAAGTGGCCACGAAGAGGGTCCAGGTTTCTTGGAGTGTCTGATTCACACCAGTAAACAAGGAGACTTAGTTTCACCTACCTTTCCTGCTGACAATGGCACATATAAAAAGACCCAATTAATTCAGTAATATTCGTTTATACCTGCAGTTAACTTGATCCTAATTGTTACACACGTGTCGGGGAATCTGTTGGTTGAATCCATCAATGTATTTGTCACTGGTATTTGTTTAAAACAAAAACAAGGGAATTGAACTGAATTGCCAAGTGGCACAAGACAGGCAGCATCTAAATGTGTGTCGATCATTCATGGAGGACATATTGTAGGGATTCCAGGTATTTATGTTTGACTCACTGATCGGGGGGGGGGGGGCTTTGCAGTTGAAGAGCCAACCTGACTCCTTCCACCACTTTCACTTCCTGAACCAATGTTCCCTTCGAGCTGTTCCTTCTGTGCCCGAACAGAGCTGCGCTCCACGCGTGATCGCGGTTGCGTCGAGGGGCAGGTGGACTCCATCCACCCAAACCTAATGGCATGTAAATGTTTAGCGGGCTCCGCGACCCATGGAAGGCTGTCATTGATCATGTGGTTGGGATGGCGGTGGTTGTGCGTGGGCGTGCAGGTGGCACGTTGGGTGAGGTGCCGGGGGGGAGGGATACAGGTGAGGGACATCTGGAATGGGATCAATTTAGTCAGTGGGAGAGACTGTGGAGCGGAGATAACCATAGACATGCTCACACAAAGCTCGTCTGTGTCTGTGGGAGTGTGTGGGGGGGGGGGGGCATTCTGGGTGGTAAATACAAATAAATAACAACGCATGGACATGTGCACTGAAGTGCACACCGAACCTGGCCAATCCTGAGATGAAAGTGTGTGTGTGTGTGTGTGTGTGTGTGGAGGGGGGGGCTTCCAGATTTGCACTTTGAGGTGCAAAGTAATTATCCTCCTGGTGGCTTTGGGGGTTCAAGCGATCCGGTGCTGGAAGAAAGCCAGTTTGATGTGGATCCCCTCCCCCCCACCCCCCCCCCCCCAACAACTCTCACCCCCCTCCGAGAGGAAGGCCCCTGTGCTGACTTCTGCTTTTATCACCTCCTGAATATTCCTGCTCGCTTCAGTGCCCAGGGGATAAATCTTGTGTATATCGGGCAAAGCAGATACCACTGTGGTCGGGCTGTCGGTCGGGGGTGGAGGGGGAGCTGGTAGAGGAACATGGCCACTCCTCAGATGTTTGGCTGACACCGAGATGAAATGTCCACATTTAAGTCAAACAGAAAGCACGCGCTGCCCGTAGCGGGGTGCCCGGAGAGCTACACGCACCAGAGTGCTTAGCTGCGTATGTTCCACTGCGTCCAGCGGGTTGGACGATCGCAGTTGAGAATCGTGTGGTTTCCAAGGCTTCCTCAATTATTAATATTACATCGTGGACGCAAAATCTGTTTTCCATAGATTTACTGGGGCAGAAGGCTGGCAGTTTTGTCAGGGGAAGGTGATTGTGGAGCGATAGGAGAGATTTTTGCCCAGATGATAATTTCATCTGAAAATAAATCCCTAACCCGTGGAGTTTTTTCGCTGCGTACCTACTCTCCCCTCTGTTCCTGATGATAATTGTGTTTCTGAAATGGCAGAGTAGATTGAGTAGGCCTAATCTTGTTTGATATGAGTAATTAACTAATTACCACATGTGTTATGGAATCGATTCAGGGAATGAGCGAGGTCAATGGGTAAGTAGAAGCATGTTATTGTTTAAAGGGAAATTGCATAGTAGATTGCCAGAAATTAATTCTCATCCGATCAAGTTCATGGTGGTTGGTTTGGCAGCTGGTCAGTTGGTTGAATCTCGTTTTCGAAATTGTTTGATTATACTGCATTTACATGGATTCCGGTTGAGGGCAAAGCGGTTATAATTAAATAGATTTTATTTATTTTTTCATTTTGGATTTTCATTTCTATAATAATTACACAAAAGGAATCAACCCGAAATAATTGTAATAAATATATTTTCATTCCGTTCTTTGTAAACAATACGACATCACCATAGCAACATGTTGTGATGCCTGATTCGCTCCGCCGTCATGCCATTCCGTCGGACTTGTTTGTTTGTTTTATCCCGTGCCGTCCAGAAGGTGTTGTCCATCTGCTGTCCGCCATCTGCCCTAATTCCATGCAGACGCACACATGAACATTAGCACAATGAATACAGCGTACCACCAAGCATCAAGACCTGAAGGTATGAAGTTATGTGCCTTCATGAAGACCAGCGTATATTGATCCCTTCTATTTCAATGTCTCGCCTCCCCTGTGCAGCCCTCGTGCGGTTGTAAAGCCGAACCTACTCAATAGGATGGTGGTTGAAAGAAACAGAAGAATCGAACGAGTATAGAAATGAAAGAGATTCTGTTCAGTTCTGATATTAAGGCCAAAGCTCTGTGTGTGTGTGTGTGTGTGTGTGTGTGTGTGTGTGTGTGTGTGTGTGTGTGTGTGTGTGTGTGTGTGTGTGTGTGTGTGTGTGTGTGTGTGTGTGTGTGTGTGTGTGTGTGTGTGTGTGTGTGTGTGTGTCCACACTTGCACGCAGCCACATGATATTAGTCTGAAACCCCCCCGTGTTCCACATCTCTGGCAGGTCTTGAAAGATGACCAGTATTCTTGGAGAATAAGCCACTTTCCTCTGCCCTCTCACTGGACATATTAGATCCTCTTGTCCAATCAAGGTATTCATTGAGACAGAATGCTTCGGCAAGATGGGTTGCCCGGCCCTGATCACAGAGCCATTCTTTTATTCCCCTCAGCTTGTTCCGTTTGTTTTGTGGAGGAAAAAAACAATCAGCCACAATGGGGGCCTATTCCCTTTATCCGTCGCCCTATGGTATGGTAAGCTGCTGCCCGCACCGGTCATCACCGCCCCTATCCTCCAGTGATCGGTCCGATGATTGAGCCCCCGTCCCCCCGAAAACTCTCACAGCTCCACCGCTTGATCCCCAACTGTTATTCTTAGCGCGGCCGCCATATGCTACATAAGGAGCCACCTGCCTCTGCTGCTGGCTAGGCCGAGAGGAGGTGACCAGGGCTGGGTGGGGGGGTGGGTGGGGGAGGGAGGGAGAGAGGGATGGGGAGGGAGGGATGGAGGAAGGGCTAGGGAAGGAGGAGTAAGTAGAGGGAGGGAGAGAGGGGGACAGAGGGAGAGAAAAGCCCGGAGGAGTTGAGCTAGACCAGCCCATATCCTCGAGGTGCCTTTTCAACTCTCCTAATGAAGTCCTTCTGTTGGACTTTCTTTTTTTCTTTTCCTAGACAATGGGTTTGATATCACACCAGGGCATCGGTCTGAACAGAAGGATGCCAACCCCCTTCCTGCTGAGTGCCTCCACGCTGCAGCCATATCGCTGGCATGTTTTTTTTCCTTCTTTGTGCTCCCGCGGCGTGGGCCATCCCACACTCGGCTGCCCCACGCCCATGGAGTCTGCCTCCTACTCTGGACCCTTCCCCATGCTCCTCTTTAGTCGTTACCCCGGAGATGAGCGAGCGCATCTTTCTGAATTAATTATACACTGGAAAATCGCTGTTGTTTTTTTTTGGCCATCAGTCAAATGGCGTTCTTGACGGGGGAAAATGCCCCATTACACACGGCGTGTCGTTGTTTTTCAGCGTCAGGCTTCATCAGCGGTACTTGTACCCAAGTAGATATATAACAAAACACACTTTTGTCACGTCAAATGTATTCTACCGTCACTACTGGAGGGGGGGGGGGGGGGGAAAAGAGTTTGTCGATCTCCATCTACCGAGATGTACAGCGCACATGCTTTTTCCCCGCCCAGCCCATTGCTCTTGCTAGAATCGTTCCTTCCGTCGGCTCCTGAGTCAATACTGGATCTCTATATTCTTCTGATACATCATTGTGCCGCCCGCTCCTGGCTGTGAACACTAATCAATACCGCTGGCAGAGAGCTGTCAATCAAATGACAATGTCCCCTCTGATGCATCAGCATGTGACGCGTCATT
Source organism: Gadus macrocephalus (assembly GCF_031168955.1). NCBI lineage: Eukaryota > Metazoa > Chordata > Actinopteri > Gadiformes > Gadidae > Gadus > Gadus macrocephalus. The sequence goes on along the minus strand of NC_082391.1, from coordinate 16,231,851 downwards.
CAAGGTTGATCACTATCACGTTGACAAAATCCATTCTAATCAGGAAGGACAACGTTTTATAAAACATTGTTTGACATTTAAGAGTAAAATCAGCACTCGGATATTTCTATGGTGAATCTAGGTTTTAAGAGGCCAATGTTAATTTCAGTCCCCACATTGGTTTCTTTAAAAAAAGCACAGCCTTCAATGTCACTTTTAAATACGCCCGGGCCTACTCTTGGGAAGGTTTGTGGCAAGTGGAAAATTAATCTTCACACGTGTATTTTTATTTGTTTTATGTGTATGTGTGTCATCCGTTGCATTTAAATAATACTTGAACTTGCCTCCCGCTTTTCTTCTTCCGAACCCCCCCCAAAAAAAGGAAAAAAGAAATGACATCTTGTATTATGAGAATCTCTTGGCTTTAGGGCAGTATTTCACAGAACAATGCGCCGTAGTCTGTCGCCGTAATGAGCAGACTCTCCTGCTCTCCTAATTGCTTGCTGTGGCTGTGTAAGACTCATCAGAGAGGGGCCTTAATTGGCCATCACTGCCCAGAAAAGCATAAGGCTCCAGCTACCCCCAGATTCCAGCCTGTTCTCCTATTTAGATGCTCGCAGAATAACTTAGTGGGCCCATTCCTTTTGCATCGCCGCCGCTAATGAACACAGTTTAGCCCAGAGGTCCTCTTATGCACCTTCTTGTGCTTGCCCTTGCAACATTGCAATGTTGGCCACAGTTTTTTGCCCTGGCTCCGATGTTTTGGTCTCTTAAGTAGGGATGTACCGATGTATAAAATGTACTGGCTGATACCAATGCGGACACTCATAGGCTGCTACAGGCCAATACAAATATCGATTTTTATTGGAGCGATGATCGTATCGCGGCAGCAAAGCTGCGTGTGACTAAAATATATCTATATTAAATTATTCATTGGCTATTAATATTTTCACAATCTCCTCGGATATCAACAGTTTGAACCGTAAATCCTTGGTTAGCTGCGTGTCCACACTGCTAAGCGTCGCCAGGACGGAGTGATTCCTGGTTATGGTCTATGGGGGACACGGCCACCACCGTCTGTCTCCACGGGAGATAAGTGTCTTCAGCTGCTGGCAATCAACATATTTGCTATTTAGCGAATACATGTGCGACATGAATACTGAGAAGCGAAGAGAGGAGGGAGCTGGAGTCGGCTCGGGCTTTCATGCAAGTTTTTCCTTTCTCTCTGAGAAATGATCCTTTCAGTGGAACAACACATCTCTTTATGGTTCATTACCCTTCCCTGCCAAACATACACTGAGGAGTTGTTTCCCCCCCCCCCCCCCCCCCCATCTTATTTCAATACGCTACCGTTCATGTTGACAGTGGAACATTCAAAAACAACTGCACAAGATGGTTTTCCTATTTCCATGCTCCAACAATTATGTATTATAATGAGGTTTTTGCCGCTTTGCATAGATAAAGAAAACATGAACATTTTTCTAAAGTGTGCGTTTCGTTTCCGTATTTATGGTGTGTCCGTGCGTCGGGAACTAGTTTCTCGACGGAAATGTTTGAACGGTTTCAGGGGCAAAAGACATCCCCTCCACTTGTCCTTGGAGTAGTTGCCACAGCCGTGATAGAGAAGAGACACTGGCACATAATGCAGTATTGATTGGGGCTTGAATCAGTTTGATAACAGCTTTGTCAAATCAGCTCTTTTAACAATCAGATTAGAGCTTTTAGTGCAATCGATTGCCGGCGGATTTCAAACCCACGCCGACGACCGTTGAAAAGTAGTTCAGAGCTTGTGATGGGCCACCCACAATGGAGGGTGGCAGAACCCTTATCAACAGCTCATGAACCCTGCTCTAATGCAGGCCCGGATATTTGAGACACAGAAAAAGAGACCGGTCCACTCACTCAATTCAGCGTTGGGCTTCATCAGTGGTACTTGTTTCCAAGTAGATATTCAACAAAGTACCCCTTTTGTCACGTCAAATGTATTCTACTGTCGCCGTCCATTGTGGGTGACGGAACCCTTATCAGCAGTTCATGAACTCTCCTCTAATGCAGGCCCTGATATTTGAGACCCAGAAAAAGACACCGGTCGCTCACTCAATTCACAATAGTAGCTATTAAAGAAAAACGATTAAAAAAAAAAGAGAAAAATGTGGACTCTTTAAATTCCGGGCACTTGAAGTGCACTTTTGAGTAACGAGAAACGTTAGCATGTATCGTGTCCGACCGTGCGAGCAAGGCAGGGTGAGAGTAACCCTGGCCAACCCCTTATTTTAAATAGTGCCTCCTCATTGCTGAGGCCCCGGTTATAATCCACCTTGTTAATAATTGAAGCGAGGGTCGTTTGGCTTTCGCCAGCCGGGCTATAAATAGAGTAGGAAATAAAAATGAATGAGAACGCGTGTAAATAAGGGCGGCTCCTTTCCCCTCTGAGGGGACCTCTATAGTACACCACCAGTGTGTCTGGGCCGGTGTCTGAATGTCTCTAGCCCCGTCTCCACCCTGTTGCCTCCACCTGCTCGGGGGATGAATTAAAATACCCCTTTATGACTCCGAGTGTGTCACTGGACGTACAGAATGGAGATTCTTCGTTTTTAGGGGTAATTGCGCCAATGTTGTCAGCATGTTTCTAGTGAACCTGTGGCTCCTCTCTGGCGGTGAGTCGTGCCGGGGGCGGGCGGGCGGGGGCGGGCGGGCGGGGGGGGGGGACAGTGGACAGTGGGGCCACGCCGGCTCCTCTCCTGGGCTCCTGGGCTTCTTAATTGGCTTTGTTATTGCAGACCTGGACCTGGGTGCAGGCAGCGGGTGGACAGGGGAGGGGACAGGGGAGGGGGGTTGAAGATGTGGGGGCGGGGGGGCAGGGGGGGGGGGGGGGGCTTCATCAAGGAGGACAGAGTTTTTCGACTGTGACCCTCCTCCCAGGGGCAGGGTGTTCACAGCTGCTCTCTCCAGAGAAGGTGACCTGGACGGCTCTCTGTTCTGTCTCCCAGATGAACCCTACTCCCTGCACTGTCACCCACCCCCCCCCCCCCCCTCACCCTCCCCCCTCACCCTCCCCCCTCACACCCCTCCCTCACACTCCCACCCTCAGCGCTCCATTCTCCTCCCTCTCTGCCTCCTTCGGCTCCGCCTCATACCCACTCGCTCTAACGCACCCGTTTCTCTCGCTCTCCCTCTCTCTCTCTCTCTCGCTCCCTTGCTCTCATTGGCTCTCTCTCTCTCCTGGCAACTCCTCTGCTTGCCTCAGAGGTCATTCTCTAAACCTCTCTGATACTCCGCCACCTCCTCCTCGTCCTCCTCCTTCCTCTCGTCCTCGTCCTCGTCGTCCTCCTCCTCCTCCTCCCCCCCCTCCCCCCCTCCTCCTCCTCCTCCCCCCCCTCCTCCTCCTCCTCCCCCCCCCTCCTCCTCCTCCTCCTCCTCCTCCTCCTCCCCCTCTCTACCCATCCAACCACCCAGCAGGCGCCCTGCTAATCTTCCCGCTCTGCAGATTTCCACACTTTTCTGCATGGGATGCCAACACCTCCTCAAATGCATCACCCCCACTGTCATCCCAGCCTCCCTCCCTTTAACACGCTCACGCACAAGCTCACGCGCACACACACGCGAAAGCACACACACACGCACGCACGCGCGTGCTCACGTGAGAGACGACGCACGCACACACAATCACACCCACTATATTTCTTTCACACTGGCTCGCCCCACGCTCTTTGAGCTTTTAGATGTGAGAGAATAGCAGTGGCGCATGTGACAGTCATAATAAAACAGCCGTATGTTATTTTGAGGGCTGCCATCGAGGCGCTTGACATATTTACCAACAGGGATGTTTGCCCGGCGATTGTTCTGCTGACGACTCTCTCTAAAATAAAAAACGAAAGATGATTTATTCTCTTGTGCAAAGAGTGCTAGGCAGTATAAGGAGGGGGAGACGTGTGTGTGTGTGTGTGTGTGTGTGTGTGTGTGTGTGTGTGTGTGTGTGTGTGTGTGTGTGTGTGTGTGTGTGTGTGTGTGTGTGTGTGTGTGTGTGTGTGTGTGTGTGTGTGTGTGTGTGTGTGTGTGTGTGTGTCCGCCCGACTGCCCGCAAGAGACTAGCCTACGTAATGAGGATGTATGCAAGAATCTAGTGGATAGCCAAGTCAGGGCAATGCAATAATGCGTACAATAAATGCCTTCGGTTTGAGGTCCATTATCTGATTCAGCTTATTATGATTATGTGTAGTAGAAGAAGTTGTATTATTATTACTAATATTGGTCATGCCTCACAATAAGTATGACACATAAAGGGAGAAACAACAAAAAAAGTAAATTTCTACCAACTTGCCAATGGTATAGTTTATTTTTGGCTCTCAAGAAGACGTCGTTGGCGTACGTTTTACTTAATCATGCAATATTAGCCTATTTACTTTGAGGAAGCTGCGTTTGAGCTGTCACAGTCCAGGATTGGGGTCGTTACTTGTAAACACCGCTTTGGAATCCATTTGTGGAATTAAATTTGTCATGACGTCGCCGCAGCAAACAGGGAAATGTATTCATGTGTCTTATCACGGATATTATGTTACCCCGATGTCTGCCTCTGCTTATGCAACACCAAATAATAACGCCTCATGTGGAAAACGGAGGGAGAAGGAGATATAAATCAGTTCTCCAGTGAATCAGCTCAAGTGGCTCTATAATCCACCCAACAAAATAACTTTTTAAAACTGCATACATTATTGTTTCATTTCTCTTACCACACAAGTCAACTCGTTGACAGACAAACCCTGTCGATGAAGGGCGGACGAACGAACGGACGGATGGACTGAAAAACAGATCCACAATATTTTTTGAATAGCCTTAATATTTATCAACATGCGTAGCTCTAAAAATCTTTTCCAGCTCCCATACACACACCCACGAAAAAAGCTCCATTGAATCCCACCACTAAAGCCTTAACTGCCATTATTGATAATTACATGGTGGAGTCAATTAGCTCCTGGTGTCTGTAAAGGCTGACAGGGTTTGCATCCTTCCTTCCAGTGAATGCGGCTGATGTGCATCAACAGCAGCATCTGCAGCCTCTGAATGCCGCCAGATTTGGGGCTGAAAAGCACATCTAAATGTTTGGCTTTCTCAGCTGTTGACGGCTCTTGTCGCGAGCTCAACCCACGATTCAACGGGCACAATGGGTTAATTTCCTCTGCTGCGGACGCAAACCACTGGAGGCCATTCATGACATAACGTTCACGCATGGCTGTGAACGTCAAGTTTCGTCACATTTCTTAACAGATGCAAAACTGGATTATTCTTATGAATGTACCATTTATTTTTTAAGGTTTATATCAATAATCTCTAATCTACCTAGCGGACTCTTGGGTTAATTTGATTGAGCAATCGACTTGTGTGTTTTTATTTGGGAAACATACGATGTGTTCCTTCCCATACTGCCACCGTTGCGTCCTCTCGCGCCACCAGGGCGAACGAGACCACAGAGGTAAAAGCAATCATCTGAAAGCACTTAGCGGAGATGGAAACTCGATCACCGTGCTCCGACCTGGACCCATTCATTACAAATGCGCCATATCTTCTTCATTAATTAGCTGGAAAATGGTGGGTAATCAGATCCATCCCACGTATGGCAATGCAGCCATCATGAGACATTTTAGCCGATATTCTGTCAAAGAGTGGGTTGGACTGAGAGGGACCTAGATCACTTTCTCAGATTACCACACATCTTGTACTATCTTCCGATATGCTGAAGATACTTAAGATTTGAATGTTAAGCACAATCTTCCATTACACCAGTATTCCTCAAGAAGAACAAGCCTTATGCGCAAGGTGGGCAGCTCTTTAGGGTCTGGAAATCAATAGCCACTAACAAAATGATGGTTCTCTACTAAACACAGCAAACAGAGCAGGGCCAGATACAACGTGATACCGTGAATGTCACTTGAGGAGGAATAATGCATCTGTGGAAATGAATTGCGCTAATGGAATCCTATAGTACTTTTGCTAATGGTGGCCCCAAAGTGACTTCTGGCTTTGGTTTACAATTTACCACAAATTCTAAAACCATGATCCGGAAACGACCTAACAAAACCTCAAGTCATTAAAAACTGAATTGGACAAGGGAATTCCATGTATCGAAAGAAAGAGCAATTAATGAGAAATAAACAACACTTCGATCGAGGCTTGCTATGCAAGAGTACTCCTTATTCTTGTTGGCTACTCAGTTTTGTATAATATAAGATATATGATACCATACCATGCCATTTTTCATCATTGAGAGATATTTGTTTACATTCACCAGGGCTTTGTGCTGTACTGCCATAAATGTAAAATTTGATTTATAGTTTTTTTTGTATATTTTTCTAACCCTAACCCATTTTAAGTGCAAATACCGTTCAGCATAGACAAATATAAGGAAAAATAATAGAACTCAACAGGACAAAAATTCAAACTAAATAAATAGCTAGCAAAACAATATATGAATAAAGCCATCGCAGGAAGTGCATTACAATTAAGATTCTCGATAAGATTTGTTTGTTTTTCTATTAGTTTGTGAATGGACCCAAGATTTTCATGAATCAGCGATTTCCCATGGACTTGGAGAATCGTGTTGTGGAGTCTGTATGGAGGAAGCCCGGGCAGCCTCACCTGGCCCAGAGTCAGACTGATTGGCCTCTGGCGCTGGCTGAGGCTTGCACATTGAGTAATCAATGTGCACGGGTTAAACCAGCCGTCACCACACACACTCAGAGACACTTTCTACCTGGCAAGCCCAGGTCGTAGCACCAAGTCATGTATCATTGTCCACAAACGTCCACAGTAAACCCCTTTACAACATCCCCACCCTGTGTTCCTGTGGCTGAAGGAGCCCGGTAAAAGTCGACCGAGGTGGCCTGTAGTGGTGAACATTGCTACATGTATTTCCTCCATATATATTATTGTGACCATTTCGCTGAGCCCTCTCCAAAAGCAGGCAGGAGAGGGGGGACAGCCAACCCAATCAAATAACCGTTCTTCTGAGCATCAAAGCCGCACAGGTGGTTCCCAGAGCAGTTCCTTGCATCCTGCAGCTGTCATGTAGAGACACTGCAGGATACATTGTATTCAGTTTAGTTCTCGAGGAGCGGAGCCTATATGCCTGACTTTATATTGAATCAGTCGGTAGAGAGCTTTCATTTAACCAGATGTTTTCAGAGAACTCAGTATTATATTCTCTCTCTCTGGGCCAAGGCTTCCTTGAGGTGTTCAGGAGTTACAGAGGCAGGCAAAGATTAAAGATTAAACTGGGAAATAACTATGAGGTTTCTTAAAGAGTGCAAATCCAGCTTTTTTTTTTAGGAGAAGGAATGTAGGTGTTTTTAAAAAGATTCAAATATGGGGGTATTTGAATATTTTTGTCTGCATACTCAGAAATTATGATTAAAAAATAGCGTGTAAAATATGTATGACTAGAGATATGTGAGGGATGCTGCTTGAAGAACAAATATTGTAGTGGACATGAATACATTTATTGGATTCTATTTTAATCATATAAGATGAGCACTCGTACTACATCGAACCATACGCTACCCCATCCATTTCTTTTCTGTGACGTATGTTTCGTGAGACAGAAACCAGGCAACCACCGCTGTAAACCGTTAGTATGCAGAGCAGGCAAAGAAATTTCTATGCAGCAAAGCGCATCAACACCTCGTCGCAATTCCCCCCAGAACCTGTTCATATCCATGCTTTGATTGGTAAATTCATGTCAAGGTACTGTTTTGTTCCCTGCGGCGGAAGCTGTGGTCATTTACTTTCAATCTGCTCCAAGATTTTTTTTTTCCCCGGAACCTATGGTGTAGTTTCCACTCAAGCTGTGGGTATTTTAACATTCTTTGATTGCCTTCATCAATGTGTGTGTGTGTGTGTGTGTGTGTGTGTGTGTGTGTGTGTGTGTGTGTGTGTGTGTGTGTGTGTGTGTGTGTGTGTGTGTGTGTGTGTGTGTGTGTGTGTGTGTGTGTGTGTGTGTGTGTGTGTGTGTGTGTGTGTGCGCGCGCATAACCAGAGATGATATCACTGGGCGGACACACCCTGGTGTTCTGCGACACACCGACGTGGCTCCACGTTTTATTTCGGGCACACTGAGCTCCGTCGGCCGGAAATGAGGGAGACGCGCCGGGGAGTGCAATCTCCGTGAACGATACAAAGGTGTGCTGTCCCGGGGATGCCGATACTGCCGGTGCCCTGCTCACAGATAAGTTCCTCTATGATGGAGCCAGGTGCTCCCTGCTACGGCCCCCTGATCCTGGGTGGGGGGGTGCGAGGCCAGCGCCCGGGCCGGAGCCGGTGAGCGATTCCGTACACCGCTCCTCATTGGAGCCGATTACTTATCTATTGATTGAAAGCCTTTGGTCGCCGTAGCAGATGGATGCCTCTGGAGTGTGACATGCACTTTAACAACCCCCACGCGAACCTCAGGCTCCTTAGCGTCACTCTGGCTCCATGTTAAGTAATGTCCCCGTATCTTTGGTCGCCAGGACAACCTCTCTCCTTTCTCTCTCTTTCTCGCTCTCTCGCTCTCTCTTTTGGTCGGCCTGTTGGACGGTGAATCCGGGCGACCAACGGGTGGCGTCTTGAATGGTTGTCTCCCATCCAAAAGATCTATGGGCGCAATTACATCGGAGCCCACTTCTCACCGCAGCTGGTGCGATGTAATAAATAGCATTAAGGATTGGATTCTTTAAATACACTTTCTGCCGTCACTCGGGAGAGCTGTGGATTCCTTGTGATAGTTGGAATGAGCCTGTGATTGCCGAATGCTGTTCCTGCTGCTTATCACTTTCACTTAAACACACACACACACACACACACACACACACACACACACACACACACACACACACACACACACACACACACACACACACACACACACACACACACACACACACACACACACACACACATCCATCTTGTTCAGACAAGATGGAGAATTAAGCCCACCATAGTCTTCTGCAGTAGTGCATCTGGTTCCATAGTCCCGTAGATCAATTCGAGCAACCCCCACCACCAAAGAAAATATAAAACAAATGACATTTACGACATGGCTCCATGATGTACCGCCTCATATGGACCACTTATATGTGGTTGTAAGAACCAGATGTTTTCTAGAAGACCCGTATCAGTTTGTGGCTGAGTTCCAGCCCTACTGCTCTCTAACAAGTAGCCTTGAGCCGGCCAAGTCAATGAGGTGTGACTGCTTTCGAAGGAACAGGGCGACCACCAGGCCTCATTTAAAGCAGAGCAAGGAAATAAATATATAAATCCAAACTCTGGAAATGGGGGAGATGTACACCAGTTTTTTTCAAATTCGTTTTTGGCGTTGGCTCTCTCAACGATGGCACCAGAGTTTGCAATCACTGATCGAATTCTTTATTTTTTTACCGTTTGTTTTTTCCGATGCTGGATGAATTTTAAATGTGATTATCAAAGGCTGTGGCTGACCCAGAGTTTGTCCTCCACCAGCCGCGCAGTGGTGAGCTGCCTACTGATTGATGTGCTGGGGTACCAGGAAGGAAGGAAGGGGCTACTACTCCATGGCTGGGCTCTCTTCTGTGATGTGGTGTGATGCATGAATGTGTTTCACCACTGTTTCCCTGATGCTACAGGGAGAGAGGCGGTGGTCCGGAGAGAGCACACATGAGGATGTGTTTGTTTTTTAACGTCTGAGTTTCTATATTGTTGATTTCTTAACAATACGGTTGGTTGTAGTAAAGTCATGGGGGGAAATAAAGCGAGAAGGAAAATAGCAAGTTGCACATTCACCATGCCGGTGGGTTCTCCATTAAATCTAATTCGAGTCATACTAATTTCCAAAACAGTTCTTACAGGGGCTTGGAAGGGAAGGAAGATATTTTTAATCAAACATCAAAGCAGCTCATTTTTTATAGGGCAACCCTTTTGGCGAAGGAACTCACTGTAGGATTGCCACATTGGTTCGGGATGTTATTGCTTTTGTGCGAGTGGATATTTTTATCCCCTTTTTTTTTCTTTTAGGACGATTTCAATTTCCCCCCAGAAAAAAAAAAGAGGCATCTCTTTCTGGCCACTGGCGGCGCCCCTTTCACACCTGCTCTCTGTCAAATAACGGGAGCGAGCCCACCTCCTGGGGGTTGGGCCGGCCTGTACTTAAAAACAGACACCATTGGTCTTGCTCATAAAAGAATAGAGTGCTAACTGAATATCCTGCTGAAATAGACCATTTGCCATCTCCCCTCTGTCATTTACCATGGATTCGGCTTGATGATTTCCTGCTGAAAATCAATGATTCTCTCACTTTCAGAATAGCTGCCCCTCCGAGGAGCTGGCCCCCGTTCCCCCAGTGGCAATGATTTCAATCAAGACGTGTGAATTCCAGGCTTTTTCAAAGTGGAATGGAACACTGTAATAAATTGGACAAATAAGTAATTTCTTGTGTGGAAGATTGATTTTTGAAGAGATTTGTGTTGCAACCTTTTTCCAACCCGCAGACACATGCTGCAGGCATGCAGGAGATGTGCACCCAAGCAGACAGCCTCACGCACACACGCAGACACAAACGTGTGGACATGCATATATTGGACGTGCGTGATCATTATGCACATATTGCCTTTATGATTACAGTGCTCAGATATGATGTAAAGGAGCATTATATTACATTAGGTTATGTCTCTATATTCCTTCAATTTAGACTTTAACTATTTTGCCCTTTATAGAGCAACATTGACAATGCTTCGGTTGAAGTTTACAGACTAGAGAGTAGGTAAAGTACTGGGAATAGTAAGTGTGGCCTTGTTCATTACATTGAACTAGTAACATATCTTCCTTATGACCCTTACAGTGTCTGGTGTAATATAACCTGGCCTTATTGCATAATTTAGCCAATTTTAAACCCATATTTTTATTTAATGAGAGCTTTATATCCTCAGACCTCGGTTGAAATAAAACAACTTGCGACAGTTTTTACCAAAGCCTGGAATCACCTCCTACTTCCAACCTCTGTTAATGTTGCAAGAATCTTACCGTGCTCCCAGGAATGCCCTTTATTTCTTACAATATGTAAAGGTCCTTGCACATTTGCATTCCAACTTAAAATAATAAATTAATGCATTTTAAGAATATCCAACGTGACATTCTAGGCTTGATTGAAATTTCCGCCGATTAGGCCAAGCAGACTTGGTGGTGGACTCCAGCCTGACTGGTGTGTGTCAGGTAGTCTAGCTTCGGGTCTCGGCGTTATTAATGAAAGTCTTGCTTCTGCTCGCGAGATGCCAGCGGAGCAGTAATAAATGTGGCTCGATATATCATCCGCACCACATTACAGGAGGGCTGGGGGGTGATTATTCATGGCACTGGGGCCACGAACAGACCTTTCAGGGGTTCAGGGTCTCAAACTTTGAAAGGGCGTCTCCTTGTGCTCTCTCTCGCTCTCGCCCTGTAGGCCTGGCAGGCCCCCCCACTGTGTGGTATATTTCCTTGGTACTAACCGCCCCTCTCTCTCTGTGTGATGAGTGGGGAAGGTATTATAAGGAATGACCTGGAGATTAGCAATGTGCTCGTCTCAAAGGTTGTTTTTTTCACCGTCTTTGTAGCATTTGTCAGATGTTTTGCACAAAATATAAAGAGAAACGCGTAAGGGACACACACACACACACACACACACACACACACACACACACACACACACACACACACACACACACACACACACACTTCCCCTGGAGACCAAATTACGAAAAAATAACTATTCTAATTTAATGTATTAATCAGTCCCTTTGTTTTAATGCACTCCATATAATCATGATTGTAATATTTAACCTTAATCCTCAAGGATAACAACAGATTTATAGATTTGGAGTAATTGTTTAGTGTACGTTAAATAGAAAGCCTGGTGGTGTGAAAACGTCCGTTTCATTAAGAGTCACTCAATCTTGAATCCGCTGAATTAGTTTCCCTGGAAATCCGAGTGTAATCAAGGCGGGAAATTACTTGAAACTTTTTATCCCTCCACAGGCCGCCTGAGCTCAATTAAAAGGGCTATTTCTACGGTCACTTAGCAACACAAAGGTTAACTGATGGCATTCTTTGGTCAGTCGTACCAAGGGTGAAGGTAGATCGGGCTATTCAGAGAAGCCTGCGTTAAGCGTACATCGGTGGCTACACACACACACACACACACACACACACACACACACACACACACACACACACACACACACACACACACACACACACACACACACACACACACACACACACACACACACACACACACACACACACACACACACACACAGTGCCGTGGCACGGTTTGTGTGTCTGTTTGTCCGTCCGTCCGTCTGTGCGTGCGTGCGGTCATCATCCCAGTACCAGTCACGGCATATCAATGGACCCATGCGTTAGCGGACACACAAAGCACTAGACTGCACTTGTTGAGCAGGTGTCATGGGTTGAGCTGAGTCCCAGGTTGATGGAGACAAATTGGCAATCCTTCTTGGGGACAGAGCGAGGGACAGGGATATAGGCGGTCACTAAGGGACTGCCGCTGGATGCTGCAAATCCCGCTCCTTTTTCAAAACCCGAATGGACGACAGCCGATGTTTTAGATAATGGAAGGCATTCATAACCTCCAGCAGGTGTGTCGGATCCAAAACCAGCTCCCGTGTGTGTGGGGTTGAGTGTGGTGCTTTTGAATTGGTTTCAGGGCATGTGGCCCAAATAGACCAGGCTTGTGTTGGGTTAAGTGCTACAGGGTTTCAGAATAAACACTGCAAATTAACTGGATGTGAAAATGCCCTAAAGTGGTATAATTTCAGTTTGAGAGAATATTGAAGAAGGGTAGAATATTAAACACACTTCACTTGATGGAATACCATTATTGTTATAGACAAAGACATACAGCGATTATTGTTATTATTTAATTTGTTTTGAAGATTTATGGTTGTGTGTTTTATTTATGCCGCCTTGCATGCCGGGCTAATGTTGCATTTATTGTAATTCATTTCCCTTCATACTGTTAAACAATATATGCTGAGAGGCTATTATATACTGTACTGTAATAGTCCCAGCGTCATAACGCACAGACACCTAGATGTCTAGGGAAAAATTGCCTCAAACAGGGTTAATACAATGAGGGAGGCAATGGAGCTCTTGGAATAGCAGAATACTGAATAGTCACTAGTGGGGGGCCTTAGGTGATTTCACCATATAAACACAAGAAACGCAAGCAAAACAAACAGTTAAGGACGGAGCCAACCTCACTATAGGAGGTGAACTATGTGCAGTGCACTGTAGCTCACAGGAGGTGATGCTAGATAGAGAGGCAGTTGATCAAATCGAATGCATCTTACTTTAGTTTTCATATTGGTAATGTTGAGGGCAGCGATCTTTGGTGCCGTGTCACAGCCAATATACCGCCTCATCAGGCACTCATGGGTGACATCTAAGTTTCTTATTTGACGGGAGCACGGAAAGACTAATAATAATCAAATCCAGAATCACAATGCAGTGTGGTTTTAGTCTTATTGTCTGCGGCCGTGAGAAGGGATTTGTTCGATTCTCTCTGAACATCTTTATCTGGCTTCACGGCAGCATTTGTTTACTTTCGTTTGATTTCCTTAACAAAAGGTCTGTGTGGAGACGAACCAGACCAAATGAAAAATCCAATAAAGTGGCAACTTTATTACACATCAAATTGGACCGAATCCACCAAACTGAAGCGGCGCACGTATTGGCATATTTTGGATGGAAGAATTGATCATGGGACAAGATAACGGAAGGACGAATGATTGGAAAGGGTTGTGGTGGTTATTGGAAAGAAAGTGACTGGTCGATCGCTTGCCACAAGCATTTGAATACCTACTAAAGCAACCTGATGTCATTTGGTCCCTTTGACCTCGAAACTGGCAAAAACCATGCCCAGATACAGCAGCAGCCCCTGCTTGATATAAATTGTTGATGGTCCCTTTTAATGGAACTACATTAGCCAAATGTCACTCAAAAGTCTGCAGCAGTGTCTACACTAGTTGGCCATCAGCACCTGCATTGGCTGGCCACTTTCTTTAAAATCAGCTCCAAACGCCAATTCTTGGATGGATGGGGAGGCCACCTTGCAGCCAACCCTGGACCACAGTTGGTCCTCTCATGTGGCTGACTGTGGCAGCTGTTCCTATCGTAACATTTCATTGTGTTTCTATACGTTTGACTGCTATGTGTGATAGGCAGAGGGAACCTTTGTTAGATAGTGATGGGATATTTCTGCGGTCTCCTTGAGTACAGTTTCTGAGTAGGGCCATCAAGGCCTTTGGTGGTGGTCGCAGAAGGCCAAGACGAATAGGCTATAGAACTGGTGTTTACGCTGGCACCTCCGCACCAATATGCTCTTTCCAGGCCCCGGGAAACATAAAGGAGTGTTCCGTTTAAATATGTATAGCTGTAGCAACAACACATCCATGCATCTCATTACACACACACACACACACACACACACACACACACACACACACACACACACACACACACACACACACACACACACACACACACACACACACACACACACACACACACACACACACACACACACACACACACCCTTAAAAGGTGTTGCCATGGGAATATCACAGGGGAGCTATATTAGGTCATAACCGCCTGGGCGAGAGTGCACATTTTGAAGTCCACTATTGTGACGGCAAATGTAATTTGCCTGTTGCTGTTGGCTAGTGTGCTTCATGTTTGGTCGTCGTTATGCCCAGCACCATAAAGAGGACTGAGTCTTATTCAACCAGAGTATTCACCTGTTGATGTCCTGGTGCGACAACAGCACAGCAGCTATGTCAGAAAAGAAGACGGATTCTTTGTGGAACGCATTGACTTCCCAAGCACATAATGACACACACTGTAGCGTACTTGGAGCATGCTAATTACGATTTTGCGCATGCAATTGTCTTTTGTATTATTAAAAAAATGAATAATAATCAACGTCAAAGGCTGTGATAATATAAAATAATAATACTAATAATGAATTTGACAGCTTTTAACTTCATTTGATTAAAACAATTTTAGATTTTTTTAGGAAACTAAGGATAAACACAAAGCTACGTTTCTTGTTGCCTGAAAATAAATTATATTAATGAAAACAAATTTTAAGATTGAAATAGTTTGGCTTGATGTAATCGGTCATTATTGTTCATTGGTGTTCATTAATTGAGGATTTTTTATTTTGGCTTGTGCCTATTTTCAATTAGCCTCATAAAAATGTTGTTATTCTAATTAAAATATATTTTTTGAGTGAAGAAAATAATAATACAATGGTCAGACAAGGCAGAAGTGAAGCTGGCTACGTATGAGCAGCGACAACCACCATCAACATCCAAGTCAATTATTTCTCTTTCAAACTACTTTGGCTGCTTTCTGCTCTGTTCCCTAATAGGTTCCGTTCTCCGCAAAACAAAAAAAAGGAAAAGCTCACACAGGCTTAGGCTGGTGCATTGGCAATAATACCCCCTTTCACTGATGTGATATTTTTGAGGCGGGGTAATATAATTGCTTTACATCAACATGCCGGAGAACCGTAAGACGGGTGAGGGACGCTCTCACTTTGGACTGCGCCGAAGGGAGAGGAAGTGAGAGGAAATTGACGACCACAAAGGGGTGACGATGATTGGGGGACCAAAGAAGAAGAAATGTACAACAAAACACCGCCAAACACAAAGGAGGAAAGCGTCGCACGCTGATAATGAATCAAACATCTCCCACCCACCGCCAACAGCTTGCATGTGTTACAGACAACAGCTCCTCGTTATCAGACAAACGCCCCATCTCCCGCTTTAAGTGAAACAAGGAGGCGGCGTTATTGGTGACGCGGTTGTGGCCTGCGCTCCCCCTCTCATCCCACATCTCAGTGCCGTCTCGCCTGTCAGACGAATGCCGGACTCCCCCGTAAAGCAAGGGGTGGATGATCCCTGCTCACTGCTACCCACTGCCAACTAAAAGCAACTCAGACAAGAGGACTGCGTGGCGGTATCATCTAGCAAGCGTTCCTCCACCTCCCCCATCCCACCCAGTACACTCTCCTGGCTAACACATAGCATATTCTGCGTCTTAGTGTGACTGCAGGAAATCAATTTATCCTCCTCCTTCTTCTGTAGTCCCGTCATCAGACTTTTATCACTTTCATCCGTCGCACTCTCGTTTTTTGTTGGTGAGCTGTTTTCAGTTGAGGCTTTAAAATCTTCTACGTTGTGACTCTGTGTTTCCTAATAGACTCTGTCTCACCATCAGTGTACTGGGTATTTGGAATGGGTTTAAATAATACCGAAAGCGATGCCAGCTAAGTGTTGTTGTTTAATTGCCTATTACATTTGTGGATCATTTCTCTGTGAGGGTATCATCCTGACTGCTCAGTAGACTGAGAATGTCATTTCCGTGGTGGCGGCCATTAAAAATAGCTATTATGTTGATTATTCTCCTTTTTGGAGGGGGGTTGCTATTGCTGTGAGATAAGCTAAATAATGTGCTAAAGTGTATACAACTATTGTCTTTTGAGGCATATTAAGCATTTGCATTTAGCATCATGCAAGAGGGATGAGCACGGTTGAATTTTGAAGATATAACAGTTCCATATAATACAATTAAGATTACCAATAGAGGTAACAGTCCATTTACTATCGTCTTCAGAGCCACAAATCAAGTGTTTGAGGATTAGTTATACTTTGTTTAACTCGTCTTTTTCCATCTTGCTTGGAATATCTGGAAATTGTATTTCTTCAGAAGCAAGCTTATTCAATTAGTATTGGTTAACTTTCTAGGTATTGCCTTTTGATAATGGTATTCCTCAACATTTACTCAACTTTTGATTGTGTATAACACAACTCCTAATTAAACTATTATAACCAGTTTCCATGTGAAATAACATTTGCGGCAGCAGGATTAAAGCTAGGGTAGGCAATTTGGAGAAACCAGCCAGAGTAAACTAGATTTCAAATCAAACCGAGAAAATCCCACCCTTCCTCAAAAGCTACTTGGCGAGCTTGCTAGCTTTAGCACTAGTGCTTTCGTGCCATTTGTAAGATCCTGGTCATGTTCAGTGACCAGGTTTGATGGATACAGGCCTGTGACAGCCCGAGATACTGCATTATAATTTTTTGGGGCATAGCATTTGATTTATTGATAAATTGCTGTTGTTATTTCAGTAAATGTTATTTACCCTACATTTACTGGTTGCTATGTGAAAACCATAACTGCTCTTGCTTTGGTTGGATTTTTCACACTTCAATACATATTTATTCTGTCAAACAATCAGGCCAACCATTAATACAGTTTTAGTGATGGCACTATTTATAAAGGCATTATTTCCTTCTTCAAAACAAGAAAGTAAAAAAAATGACACAAAATATAAATCACAAGGGCTCTAATCGCAGAGGACAGAGATGCTATTTTATCAACTAAATTCCAGACAAACAAAGCCAGCATGTAAAACTTAAAAGATTGTGTGTAGTGAATAATCAGAGACTGTTGACTTGAAATTACTTTTCTTCCCTGCTCGTCGCATCCGCTGTCTGGCTGATACCCTAAACACATAGAGACTTCAGATATGCATTTGGTTTGGTCGGCAAGGCAAGCCCTATCAGATAACTAGGTACTGTCGTCTCTTCCCTAGACAGGTTTACCCTTATCTACATTATCCCTGCCTGGTTACATTTCTCTTTTTGGTCTGCAGCTTTCATTTTGCCAACTGGCGAACATGTGACATTTGCGTTTGAGGATTATGTCTTCTTATAAGGCTACGAAGGTCACACTTTTGTAGATGAGGGAAAGTTCAATTTTCTCTCATCACTTTGAGCTTAAATATTATCTATCATTGTGGATGTCCACTATTTGTTCTTCTATTGTAATGTCATAGAATTGTTGTTCATTCTTTTAAATAACAGTTATACGGGAGGTTTAATAGCCAAAGCTCAATATAATAAAGCATACTCAGACTGCTACATCCAATCTCCCACAGCTGTCTGTGTACATCCTTCAGGTCCAGGGGAAACGAGTGGCAGTGCTCGCCTCGGTGAATGCTCCGTTTGCCAGATCGACACCATAGCATTTGTGTCGCTGTAATTAGAACAGGCGCTGCTTTATCTCAGCCACGGTATATGGATAAGCTTGGTGAGCCTTGTGCTGTGTTTTATACACCGCGATGATGTCGAGGAGCCGAGGTGCTTTGTCGCACTAATTAGCCGACCTGAGTCACCCGCTAACTCTCTCCCTGCCCCTCCCCCCCCCCCTCCTACCCTAACAACCACCCGGTACCAGCGGCATGCGTCGTGTAAGCCCTAGCTGAAGGGTATGGGGAAATGTCCCGCTGAGAAGGGGGGAGGGTGAAAGCCAGCAGAATTGGAGGTTAAGTTGGATGACTGGTGTCCCACATTCATGGAGGTGCAGGTGGTGGTGGTGGTGGTAGTGGCTGTGGTGGACGTCTCCCCATGCAGTGTGACTAGAGAGGTTTGAGGACACTGCTAACGTTGGGGGAGTTGGATACTGTGGCAAAAGGAGATGGTGGCAAGCATGTGTGCGGCAATGTGGATATTTTTAATTTGCAGTCGTTTATTTAATAATTTTTTACATGGAGATCAATTTAATAATGTCTTTATAGTCGTGGATTGCGGTTTCCCTGGCAACAAACAATGCAAGAATAAAAATAAAAAACGGTCCCTACTCTCTGAACTAAGTTCAACATGCTCCATGGGTGTTAAGCAGTTGGAGTGAAATCTCTCTTTCTGCCATGGGCATATCCAATAATTAGATAAAGGATTAACATGGTAATCTAAATTGTCTCTTGTTTCCCCTATTTCTTCCGCCACACATTTCCTAACATCCATTCCAAAATATCTTCCTCATATTTCTCTCTCTCGCTCTCGCTCTCTCTCCATCCAACTCCACGTTGAGCTCTGTAATCAACTTACTTTCTGTTTAACTTGTTTCCGGGCTACGCATTTGGGAATGACAAATCCATGAGTGTGTATGGTGTGCGAGCGTGCCGCACATTGCGTGCTCTGGATTGCAAACGGGTGACTGCCTGGCCCCCCTTCTCCTGATAGCTCGCCAGAACCCTGCGTCCCTTTGAGGACGGCGTGTATGTAGTTATTAAGTCAAAACGTGTTTTTTGATCCCCCAGCCTTTTTAGATAATTTATTGCGCTGAACTGCTAAACAGGTGAGGCTTTGAAGCACCTGGAGAGGAGGGATCTCAGGTTTAGCTGGATCACGGCTGTTTGAAAGAGGGAGCTGTTTTGCTTTCCCTTTCTTTGTGTGTGTGTGTGTGTGTTGGTCGGTGTGTTTCATGTTTGACTGAAGTTTATGCCCGCATGCGAGTACGAGTATAAAGAGAAGACGGAAAAATGAACCACTGATCTCAAAACCAAGACATAACTGACACCTTCAGTTGCGGAGTCCAAATAAGAATATCTTTTATGCATTGAGTGAACCAAGTTGTACATTCTGCTAGCCCTCCATTACTATGATGCGGTGAAGGGAAGTTCAGTCCCACAGCCCTTTATCTGATCCGTTTCCATTCTTGTGTGGTGAGTGTGTAAGGAGAATGGTCGCGCTAACACAAACGCTTACCGAGTAGCAGTCAACACGGCTGCCCGCGATGTCTCCCCTCAATGACTTCCAATCCCAGCATTGATAGCCGTGTTAAATTAAACATGTACCACCAGTCCTTAGGAATCCCTACACGCACATTAAATAAAACTTTGATCATGGACTTATATATTGTCGAATCTCTCCCGGAGACGACAAGCTTAGTTCCGGATGAATAGGAGCCCAC
>NC_082391.1:16194319-16211951 GCF_031168955.1 Gadus macrocephalus | reverse complement strand
CGCAATCTGTAAGCGGGAGAGAACAGAAGACTGCTGAGAGATTCTATGCAAATCGTCTTCATTTAAGTCATTCAAAGTAAATGGTGAAAGAATGTTTTCGCAATAACTGGCTTGCCTTTTCAGGGAACATGACTGAAATGCTGATGGTTTGTTTGTTTCGCCATCTGCAGTGAAAGGCGTTAGATAAGTGAGAGAAATGAGGGAACAAATAGCCATTTGGCTCACTTGAATACAAGTGAATCCCTCAGCTGGACCATGCAAAAAGTGCGTGTGTGTGTGTGTGTGTGTGTGTGTGTGTGTGTGTGTGTGTGTGTGTGTGTGTGTGTGTGTGGTGTGTGTGTGTGTGTGTGTGTGTGTGTGTGTGTGTGTGTGTGTGTGTGTGTGTGTGTGTGTGTGTGTGTGTGGGTAGCCTAGAGATTGAGTTTTATATGTTTTTTTTGTCATGTCATTTTGTGATAGAAGCTTCCCTGTAGTTGCTTGCATTCGATTACTTTAGCCTGACTTGAATTGAAAGTAGTGATATTATACATTCATATGCTGTATTCATAATAGGGCATTGGTGCTCGTTGAACATTATGGAATTTCTGAAGCACTAACAGATAAGCACTGAGCTGGACTATGCCTCAGTGACTCAACGGTACACAGAGAGAGTTGCCCTCCATGCAACATTATTCATAATATAAGCAATAAACAACAAGGTTGGCGGGGGGGGGGGGCAAGGAAGTAAATTCATATTCATTAAGGATTTGCGATTTACAGATCAATATTTACAAAATTCAAAACATGAACTCAGCCTCCTACTATTGCGACACAAAGGAGGACCCAACAAAAAACATTCCGAACAAGAAATGGGAGCATGGTTGTATCACCTCTGAAATAACAGCAGTTATGCTTGATTTTGCCTTCGGAGAATGACAACACTGTGTCACTGTCTCCCACACAACCGCCAAGAAGGTATTTCGTCTCCTTGTGACACATTGAATACTGCCAAACGTCCATCTTGTCTGATGAATTCCTCTTTGTTTTGTGGCACAATGCCTGCGGAGCAGCACCCATCCCGTCACCCCGGAGCCCAGAAGGCAGGTGAAGACAGGGACAAGATGGCGGGTACTAGAAGGTTCACTCTGAGGTGTCAGCCCAAAAAAATAAACGCTTTAGCCTTCAGGCAAGTCCTGTGCCAAGGATTTGATGATTTATTCTAGTCATGCCATCCCCCTACCACCTCTTACCACATGCCCACCCAATCACCCACCCCAAAGGATGTGCAGAGTTCCCAGTCAAGGTACTCGTCCTTAAACGTATGCATGTTCAACATTTGGACATGAACTAGGCCAAACCAGGACTCACTTGAAATCAAGGCAGAACCGTTTCACCGCAGGCAGAACTTTTGAACATCTGCATTATACCTCTCCGCGGCGAGTTTTAATTTAGCGAGTGACTTTGGAGGCAGCTGGTGGGTGGCCTTTCCCAGAGGGGGACGGGAGACGGGGTTACAGTCTGACTCCTACAAGAGTCGGAAATTGGACTGAAAATCCGAAAGAACAGTTTGAAGCATGGATCCCCTCCTGACGTTCCTATCGCGAGGCTTAAAACGAACCATAAAAAGCCCACACAGAAATATGAATGTGTGGGCTGGAGTTGACACCATTCTTATGTCAACTCCATTTCATGTAAAAATCAGACACACTGAACAAACAACGTCTATTCCCTTCCTTCGAGTATGAAAACAGACACACTCCTTGGTAGCTCACTATGAATGAGCCAAAACAGTGAATGCTGTCAAAAGACGATCGAGAAAGAGCCGGGTTGGTCTTTACCTTACCCCACACAAACTTTCCCTGGAGACGTGATATAACAGCAAAACTAATTGTAGGCGGTATATATCCCATAATATAGCTGCTGACACTACTAAATACAGTATGTCTCCCATTAGGCCCAAAGCTTTAACCTATGGGGCTTATCTCGAAAGATATACACCGGCGGCCATATTGATACATCAAGATGCCTTTGCTTGTAACTTAGCAGAAAGTATCAAAAGAACTAAGGAAGAAGGCAAACTGAAAAGTTTAAGCGTGGGCACGGCAACTAATAAACATTCACGTGATATAAATGCTTGGCAGTGCATTTTTTGTGCATACCTTCCTCAGAGAAGAGAAGAAGAAGAAGACTATAGGCAGGTAGCTATAGGCAGCCGTTACCGGGAGAGCCACATTATCAGCATGCGCTGAGCGTGGCTTTCAAAGGTGGCTCAATGGGAAACTGAGGCTCAGCACTAACAGGCCTTTCAAGGCTCTTTTCCCTCTGATGATGGCTGGCGTCTTTCAAAGGAGGTCAAGCTGACGGGGCGGCTGCCCGTATCCCCTATGCCCCGCTTCACACTCCATTCAGCCCACTGCGGGGGGCGGGGGGGTTGGGGGGAGGTGGAGGGGGGCGGAGGCCAGCTCTAAACGCCTTAGCCTGGCAACTCTCCCGGGTCACACTTTGGTGGGCATACTGCAGCGCTCACCATACTTAGACTTTAGTCACTGCAGTGTGTGTGTGTGTGTGTGTGTGTGTGTGTTGAATTATGTAATGCTGTAAAGAAAAATACAAGTACATCATTTAAATTAAAGGCCGACTTTAGGTGTTAAAAAGTCGACGGCGGCGTCTCCCGGTGTGAAGAATAACTTTATGACCCCTTCACCTTGACAAGGCATCCATACCAATGCAGCACCATAGCGTAATCTTCACACACACAGCGAGGCGTCAGACTTTGCTTTGAACTCAGCAGGCCAAACAAGACGAAGACATGGGCATCCATCTGATGAGATGGTAGCAGAGTTGGAGTCATGGTGCCCTTGCCAAGTTGGCACCGGAAACAAAGAGACAATATGGGTGGCTGGTGGTGGTGGTGGTGACGGTGAGGGTGGTGAGGTAGCAAGAAGGGGTGGGGGGGGGGGGGGGGTAAAGGTATGACGATGGTGTACTGCACCTTAGTCCTAGTCAAGTCAGTCAGGGCTGATCAAGCTTTATGTCCTCCAATGGCTCCCTCTATATTCCCTCTGAAATGCTAATGTGCTAAGTTAGCGAGCGGCATCAGCCTTTTCCCAGACTTATCCCCACCCCACACCCCAACCTACACCACCACCCCCACCCACACCACCACCCCCACCCACACCACCACCTCAACCCCCTCGCATCTCCATATCTCCAGAATAAGCAAGCTTTCTCTTCCTCCCCGTTTCCCCTTGCTACTCTGAATGTATGCAGCGCGCACACACACACACACACACACACACACACACACACACACACACACACACACACACACACGCGCGCGGACAAGGAAGAAGTCATGTGTTGCGGGTTTACTTTCAGAACGTCTGCAAAGTTGTCAGAAGGTCAGTGGTCAGGTTCATTTAGCCTCCTTGCGGATACGTCGAGCAGGTAAAAGCCGCATCGCTGTTTGTACACTGCTGCTTCACTCGGTTCAAGGAGTGCCGTGACCTTCTCCTATTGTCACCCTCTGAAAGCGTCCAAGGTTAAGAGTATTTGATCGGCTTCCAAAGGGGGGGAAGAGGGGAGAGAGAAAAAAAGCCTTGGAATCAGCTGTTCTCAAAGCATCCTTTGACAGTTCTTCCGGTACACTCCAGGCCCTCGCATCTTGGTGGGGATTTGAGAAGGACACAACTCGTGCATAAATATCCTAATTAAGATTCATACCGGCTGTACCTTTTTTCCGGCTCGACAAAAAAGAAGGATCAAACCCCCCCCCCCCCCCCCCGCAAAACTATTCATATTAATCTAAAGTAGGAGGGATTAAAAACGGATATGATCTGTATAAAAAGGTTTATGTTGATTAACTTCCGCCATTTTGTTACATTAGTCACATTCAATGGGTAAAAAAAAGCATGCATGGCATTTAAAAACATGGGCATAATCAAAGACATGTAAGCAATGGCGCTGCTGGGCTCCGAAAACTTATCGTATCTGACTTCCTGCGGAGCTCTCCGGGTGACGCTTCGCATTACGTGCACAACACACCACGGCTGCACACTCAATTTCGTTTTGCTCTTTGGTTTGCTGAGTCCTTTGCTAGTATCTATTCTAATAGGGAGCCCGAGTTAATGGAGAGCATAGACCAACACAGTTTCCCTCTGGGAGCAGCCAGGCAGCAACACTGGCTGCAGCGCTGACAGCCAGAGAGCATTAAGCACAGGGGCTCCGACCGGCCAATGCAGGGGCTCACTGAGCCATGACGGTGTCATTTCTCTTTAATAGGGTCTCTTTCTCTCTCTCTTCCTCATTCCCTCTCTCTCCCTCTCTCTCTCTCTCTCTACAGCTCTTGCTCACCCTTTCTCTCTTTCTTGCTTACCCTTCTCTCCTTCTCTCCCCCCCCCCTCTCTCTCTCTCTCTCTCTCTCTCTCTCTCTCTCTCTCTCTCTCTCTCTCTCTCTCTCTCTCTCTAGGTCTGACTCCTTTACTGTTATCTTCTTTATTCTCTCTATCATTTAGTCTATTTTTCCATTTAGTCCCCTTTGTATTGCTTCCTGTTATTCACTGGCTAACCCCCCCCCCCCCCCCCCCCCCCCCCCCCCCCCCCCCACACACACACACACACAAACACACACACACACACACACACAGAGACCACACACAACACACACACACACACACACACACACACACACACACACACACACACACACACACACACACACACACACACACACACACACACACACACACACACACACACACACACACACACACATTCAGACTCACATTCTCGTGATACTTTCTGTTGTCTCCTGTTTTATTTCCCAATTCCACCCAGATGAAAAAGAACCTCAGCAGCCTCCCTCTTCCTATAGCGTCTAAAAACAACGTTCCTCCGTTTCCTTCGTATTCTCCTGCTCCTCCTCTCTCCCTCCTCTTGTTTTTGGGGGTTTAAATCCTGGCTCCTGATCCTTCTTAACTATTTAAAATGCGCGGCGCGGGGGATGCGCCGGTTGTCGAGGACCCCGACGGCGTGTAGGGAACTCTAATTGGTTGGTTTAACCTTCAGAGCACAATGAGCGCGCTGTAATGAAGGCTCGTGATTCATGGCCAGGTAATAAAGCTGAAGAGGGGCCGTGGTTTACCCAATGCGCCCAATGTACACACACACACACATACGCACACACGCACACACACACACACACACACACAAACACAAACATCTGCGCACGCGCGCGTATTTATCTTAAGAGGCCACGAGAAGCACACGGTTGCATTCGATTTAAAATAACCGTATGGTCCCCTATACGGCCGGGAGCTGTTCCTCAGGGAGAAGTGGAGAACTAGGGGGTTTTCACGTGTTTTTCATTAAACACATGCAAGGAGTGTTATACTGGTGGTGGTCGTTATTAGAGTGGTGGTGGTCATTGTGGTGGGTGGTGGAGGTTATTGTGGTGGTGGTGCTGCTGGTGGTTGTGATGTTGGTGGTGTTTGTTAACCAGGTGCAGATAATTTAAACATTGGATTCCAGGAGGGAAAACGATCAGGGTGACAGTTGACAACATAATGTAGAGTGTGCAGGTCAACACATTCTCACCTTTAATCACAGGTTGGCCCCCGAAAAAAGAGTTGAGTTAAACTGGTAAGGGTTCTCACTAATGGTAAGCATACCCTAAAGCTTAATTTATACTTGTGCATTGAAGAGCCGTCCTGGGTATAGAGGCCCACGCCGCATTTTAATCCAATATGGGGTTAACACCAAGGAATATCTAGAAAGCAGTTTAAGAGAGAGAGAGAGAGAGAGAGAGAGAGAGAGAGAGAGAGAGAGAGAGAGAGAGAGAGAGAGAGAGAGAGAGAGAGAGAGAGAGAGAGTATGGGGTTAAATAATACATTTTTAAAAGTAACTGATTATAATACATAATTATAATGAGGGTTTTACCTCGTATAATCTAGAGCTAATCTCAGTTGTGCATGTGTGTGTGAACGTTTTTCGATAATGATGATGAGAACGATGATGAGAATGGAAAGTATGAAAATATGAATAAGAAATTGTACAAAAAAATAGCAAACAAAAAAATAAACTGGCAGGATTTAGTTGTGCTCTCGCTTCTGAGGTGAAGTTGGTTGTTTGTTGAATTGTGGATCTGATATGCACACAATTTTCTTCACAAGCCCATACATGTTGTGAATATATATTGTACATATTTGATGATGTTTTTCGATTAAAAAACTCCTGGGCTGGTGCCAGATATCGCTGTGTCAGGGTAAAGACTTTAAGGGCCTCTGAATAAATGATGATATTTGGAGAAATAATGAGATGATGGGAAGGAGAATGGAGGACACGAAGAAAGAGAACGAATCAGCAGAAAAGTCCTGAGACAAGAGTGACAGAAGGAGGTATGGGGGCTTTTCAAGGTCAACCCACAAAACCCACTAAAACTCTTTTCACTGGAAACACAATAGATCTGAGTCTGTGTGTGTGTCTAAGTGTGTATGTCTGTCTGTATGTGTGTGTTTTTGTGTTTTTGTGTGTGTGTGTGTGTGTGTGTGTGTGTGTGTGTGTGTGTGTGTGTGTGTGTGTGTGTGTGTGTGTGTGTGTGTGTGTGTGTGTGTGTGTGTGTGTGTGTGTGTGTGTGTGTGTGTGTGTGTGCTTGAATGCTTTGCCCTCGTCTCCTGAACACTTTTGCCCTGTCATGGCAGGATTTGACCTTTAGGGGGCCCCGGTGCCCTGGAGCGCATTTATTCACAAAGACTTATATTGACTCCAGCTGGCGTAACCCAACGTTGCACAGCAGAGAGCAACCTGAAACAATGTTAACATAACCGACTACGGTTTCTGATTCAGCTATCGTGCTAATTTAATTCAATTAGAATTCAATTTGTCGAGGATTTTACAGCACATGTCATTAGCTGAGATGATAGGACCTTAAGACTTCAATATTTACACAGCTGCTCCTCCACATGAAAAGGCATGAAGACACAAACCACAATAAAGCCCCGCACAGCTCATTTTGGATAACATGTCTGATGCCTTCCCCGATGCACTGCAACGGCGAGAACATTGATGCCCTCTTTTCTTGTAATCAGGGATTAGGCTACATGATGCAGGATGCTTCACCTGAAAATGCAGAGAGGCGGGAACTGGAGGAATTTTAATAATCTCAGTGAACGGGATCTCCTGCACACACCTCAATATATGTTTTTTCATACTATGTTCAGGTGGATTGCGATTTAATTTGCTTTAAACAGACGACCAAGCAGCATGACAGCAGCATCTCAATCCTAACCTTTTTATACTGACACATTGAAGGCACATGCACTTTTAGTTTGAGAGTCAAACACTCATTACTTGGCAAGAATAGTTCCCTTGAAATGGTACACAGTGAGCATTATGGGATTTATAAAGGTGGTTAGTCGACCATGGTTTTGTTAAACACTCCATAATGGGATATAACCACGGATCTGAGCACTTCGGATTCCCTCGCAGGGAAACAAATTGACGTGGAAGATAAGAGCAGCTCCCACCCAGTTTGCCGCAGTTCCTTTCATTCCTAACCAAAAACCTATTGACAAACGTGGCGCTTGTGAACGTCACACCGCAATAGGATATAAAGGTGGAATTCACACCAACAGTACCCACAGAGCAGTTAGAGAGACGGAATAGAGAAACCATCAATTTTCCTTTAGGGGGCCGGCGACATGCTTGTTGAGGGTGTTGCCAATATGTTAGTACTTTATGTGTGGTCGGTGTTGGCCTGTACAATATAGAACAGCCTGACTGAGGTCATGAATCATTTAAAAAAAAAAGCAAACTGAGGTGAACTTGAGGTTATCGGAGGTTGTCGTTATACGATTGTGTTTTGGTTCAGGCCTATTACATATCTATTATGTGTCTATTCAAATATGTAATCCTGTATCTTGTTGACTTAGTTCCAGGTCATTTAAGTTTCCTCCGTTTCACCTCCAACAGTTCTATTGTTGCTCCAGCTAGGCTTGCATATCAGCCATGACTATTGTTTATTGAAATTGGCAGAGGACACGCTCCTCAGTCTGACTCTCACTCCAGCTCGTGAGATGTATGTCTTGGAACCCATCCAGTGGCGAGGGAAGGGCATCAATTTTCCATCCTGGCATACACAGTGTAATGTTTCCCTAAGAATGTGTATCTCTCTCGTATTTCATTTAATACTGGACTCAGCCATATAACCTCTCCGAGATACAAGTATCTACAAGAGTGTTTTCCGAAGACATCCATCTGTAACCATATCTACCGTGGATTGCTGTGCAACACGATGCTTGAAAAACGAAGACGTGCCTTTCTCTGACGGACGAAGCTGGCACGCAACTCAAATAATAAGGACAAATGTTTTCAGGTAGAAAAAGATTATGATATCATGATGATTTTTTGTTTTGGGTCAACGTTTTCAAATTTGATCTGTTGGTTTGAGTGTGCCATTACATTCTTCCAAAGGGATTGCTTAGCTTTACAATTGTGTGTGTGCATGTGTGTGTGTGTGTGTGTGTGTGTGTGTGTGTGTGTGTGTGTGTGTGTGTGTGTGTGTGTGTGTGTGTGTGTGTGTGTGTGTGTGTGTGTGTGTGTGTGTGTGTGTGTGTGGGCGGGAGTTCATGTCTGTGTGTGCGTGTGTGCCTTTGTGAGTGTCTGTGTGTGTCAGAGGCAGTTTGAGGTGAGGCTAAACATCAGCATAACATCGCTACTTTATAAATGTCCCTAAATAGCTAAATTCTGCAGATAGAAGTATGCTTTTAAGGCTGTGGACTTGGTGCACTCCTTCGAAGTAACAGAGCAAATGTTTAGGGAGCGATTCTGGTGTCTGGGAGCTGCAATGGTCGTCAGAAATTCTCTTGGTTTTTTGATTTCCTCTGAATCCTCACTAAGCAAGATGGACGACACAAGATATAATGAGCAAATACTTGAATGAAACTGTTCCTTATTAGTCCAAAATAGAGATGAAGTGTATAGTTGTGGTAATGTTCATACAGACACACACACATATACACATAGACACACTAATGTACACACACACAATCACTCACATACACACACACACACACACATACACAAACACACGTTCGATAAAAACTCAAGAGGAGGTGCCGATGTCACCATCCATTTGTTATCTTTCCAATGAAATAAAACATAACAATGTGGCATCAAGTAAACATAATTTATCTGATGTTTTACATCATCAAAACCCTGACTTATTTAGTCTTGAGAATGTTTCATATGGCTAGGATGAAAAAAAAAAATCCACATTCATCAGTCATTATTCACCATGCATCGATCGTTTGCGGGTAATGATTTTAGGTAAACATCCCAGGAGTAGGGCCTGAATATTAACGGCGCGCATCTGAGATATGAGGCAAACTTGAGGAGCCGTACACCTCATTAAGAGCCCTTATGTTTCTGCTTCCCTGTCCAACCAAGGTATGCTTTTTAAAAGCACTTTGATGAGGCAAACAGCCGTGAAACTCCACGGTGAACCATAAGGGCCTGTTTCTTCAGCAAACTCTATCATCTGGCGGGCAAAGCCTCTAAATCGTGTTATAAGCTCAGAGAGGATAGTGTGGCACACCGTTTATGAATGGTGCATTAATGCCGGGGGGACCTAATATAATAATTATTCCTGGAGAAAATAATCACAGCATCGGCGGTTTCACCATGGCTGGTATTTTGCAGTTGATCTCAGGGTTTAAGCAGGAGAAAAGGTCACGTGACCTATTCATCTTGCACACATTAACACAAAAGTCCAATAATGTTTTTTCTTTTTTTAAATAAATGATCATTATAAACGCCAAATTGCCAACGGCAATTTCTACTATGCTGAACTGACTTTATGAAAATGCAGGAGCATTATGGGGCCGACTATCTCCTGCCCCCATTATAATCTGTCTGGTGCTCAAAGTCATTGTGTGTTTGCTGCCCGGATGAAAACCGTTGCAAATATGCTTAGGCTGAGCTCTCAGTCACGGCCCCTTTGAGAGTTACATGAAACAGGGAATGTCCTTCTCTATACAGTTTGACATCTTAGACTTTGATAATGAAGCAATGCTGTCCAAAAAGGACTGGGAGAGAACAAAAAAAGAAATATATGTGCATGCCTATTCACGTTTTATGAAAGATGAGATTATGTTACAGAAGCTAACCGAATGGATATCCTATCGTCTATTTCTATTTTATTTTATTTTATGCCATGACACTGTTTTATAGTGTGGTTGATTTGCGGTTTGGCAATACTGCCCTTCAGTGGCAGCTTACTAGAATCGCTTTAGAAGCAGATTATGGGAGGCAAAATGCAGCACTTGCCTGTCTGTGACGGAAGCCTGTGATGCAGTGGAACTCACAGCTGAGCACGTGTATAGAAGGTACGGACAAGCGTTCGCTTTAAAACAATTAGTCACCCCTGTTTTGTTATCTTATGTTATGATATGTTACGTTAGAAAGACGCCCTGTTCTCTCCCCGAAAGTGAAAGCGAGCCATAGCTCACTGTCTGTCAGTATACATTCCCATCAAGGGAAAGCATAACCTTGTGTAGGTCAAATGCGCACAAAATGTCAAAACCCGGCCAAAATAAATAAAGACAGATGTTTTGTGGCAGCTGTCTGAAAACGAAACCGAGTGGGTGATCCATCAGGGCCCAAAGTTGCAGCTCTGCTTAGTGTACCGGGTTTCATCGCGCGTGGCTCAAGGACAGAGCGATTCGCCTCTGGTTCTTCGCTCCACAGATCAAAGTGTTCATCAGAAGACATTTTCCAAAAAGAACAACAGAAAATAAAGATCAGCTTTGCATGCCGAAAAACTAAGGAAACACAATGTCAATCAACGCTCGATCCTGTTAAGACCTTGTGGCTGGCCACAACACGATGTCAAACTGCTGCACACTCATCAACCTCGATGACCGATGTGTGTTTGGAGGGTTTGATGTTGTTGTACACAGAGCAGTGAGCGCAGCGTGCAGTTTGATCAATGCCACTCCCTTCTCGAGTGCTTGGTTTACTTGGTCCAGATGGAATAACATGTTGTCTGCTACATTACCTAAGCCTTGAATGTGCGTCAAATGTTGCTCTGTGGTTTAAAACGCATTTTATTCTCGTTGATTGGTCCCTTTGATAATGATTGCAGATGAGCATCCCATGCCTTTTCTCGAGTTAAATTAGCAGGGAAACAACGTAGGGTTTCCTGCGATGTGCATCTTACCCGCCCAAGTAGCAAAAGTCATAACGTAAACACATTGCAGTGATTCAACACGAACACACACACACACACGAACACGCAAGCACACACACGCACACACACACACACACGCACACGCGCGCACACACACGCACATAGACAGAGCGTGTTCTCTCGCTCCCTCTCTCTCCCTCCCCTTTTTTTTATAAAATAAAAGAGAAAGAGGGGGGGGGGGGCTCTCTCTCTTTCTCTCTTTTATTTCATTTATTTGCAGGGGGCTCAAATGCGTATTTTTAATAGTCACAATTAAATGAAACGGATGCCCCTTCACATTATTATACTCCCACAAGGAGTTCGTCTTCACGTTTGCAAACCTCGACTCGTCCAAAAGATGCCGCTAAAATGCTGTCATGAATCCAACCCGATCCGACCTATGTCCTGGACGGTCTGATGTGTAATTGATCTCTAAACCAATCATGCTCGGCGTAGGCGGTGCTCTGTTGTTACTACAGAGACATGAAGAAGTTTGCACCGACCTGCCGCTTTAACCATGAGTTCCTATGTCGGCGCACGGATCTAGGCTCATGACAATCTGTGGTCGCATCGTGACACACGTCTTGATTATGCCGAGATAAACGCACATCCTGCTCTCCTCTATGCGATCATGGCATGTGATGCTTCTTCTCAGGAGGACTTCCCGGGTGAAGTGATGCCCAGACCTCTGCCGTGCACATGCAACAAGAAGTGCAAGACTAGAAGCAGCAGCGCTATATTCTTTGGATTATTCCTGCTGTCTCTGTCTCTGCATGTCATCACGCTCGTCTGCTATCTGGATCTGCGGTCAGAAGTGAAAAGGGAAATAGTTCACCAAAAAAGAGACTCGATATGGAGTGGAGGTGATTTGCCCGACGCGCCGGCGGTCTCACAGAGCTCCCAGCCAGCGAACCCCGGCAGCGTCGGAGAGGGTCGTGAGGTAAGCATAATAAATAACCACCAGGTTCCGGGGGCATATATCAATAACAACACTGTAGACTTGCACACCGACCCCAAACAAGAGTGCGTAACTTTCATTCCTAACGCGCGACCGGTTCATGTTCATTCAGCTCCGCTTCCTTCTCGTGTTCCACGTTGGGTGTCAAATTTGGTTCACGCTATGTCAAGGCATGTTTCGGGACAACCTATTTGTACAGTAGCCTGTCAAGGGCTCCGTTCTTCAGTTTCACTGGGATAGTCTTGGGTTGTGGTTTCCCAGCAGATGTCATATAGTTTATGAACCCGTTATGGCTTAGGTTGTAACGAGAATGAGTTAGAATGGATATGAAAATAAATAATCGAATTGCACCCATTACCTATCTATTAGAACATAAATTGTAGTGAGTATTATTGAGTCATTGTTTTGTTTTCATTTTATTACCACATTTGCACACTAATTGTCCTCCTCTATAGATATCCTCCATTTGAGATAGTCCTCATATAAGGCTCAGTTGGTGTTCCACTTAGTTCCTTAAAAGGGGGCAGTGAAGTCGCAAGAGCAGGTGGACAGCAAATTACCTAAATCACGAGCAGGTGCAAACCCCCAGGCTGATGTTAATTCATCTGGACGTTAGATGGGCATTTTGGTACTTGGCGCTAAGCCAGTTGCATCTCACATGTGTTTTCATTCCTGGGAGCGCACTGATCAAATTTTCATCTGCTGCTCTGGTAACCAACAAACTCTCTTCTTCTCCCCCTACAACAGTACCACCCCACCCCCCTATAATGTCATCAATACAAAGGGGAGCAGGCGTGGGTCTGATTGCTTTCGCCAGCATAATTTGTTCCTGTCTCAACTTGTTTTATAACTGTGGTCATTTTTTTTCCATCTGGACCGGGGTGGTTGTATGTTACATGGTGGTTATAGCCAGCCCAGCGCATTTAGCTTGAATTAACCCCAGGGTTAACCGCAATGGTCACCCTGACAAGTGAACTCCTGACAAACAAACAAACCAGAGTCGCCAATGTACCCAGCCACTACTCTCCCCCTTCCTACCCATGTCGGGTGGCTGAAGCCTATTCATTTGGGCACTCACTTTGTCCCCCTTTTTGCTCAGCTTATTTTGGATAGTGGTGGTTTCCCCCATTGAGATGAGCCCGGTATTCAACCCAGATGGTGATGCCTCACGAGGTGAAAGACTGTGGGCCAGCTGTAAATATTTAACAGTGCTATGATGCTGTCCTTGCCAGATGTCTGCATTAAACAACTCTGATTACACATCCCACAGTTTACATAGTTGGAGCAACGGGAGCATGTGGCATCTGGACAGGGCGGCCGCACTTGTTAGCTTTTGAGAATTTCCCTTTGAAGATTTTTATTTTTTCGAGACATTAACATTGTTTGTTGCATATTTCACACACGAAAACATCAAAGCTTCTTGAGCAGCATCCGTGCGATGTGAACACGCAGGTATTCAGTACCAAGCAGTACAATGTGTAAAGGTCCACATTGAAACACTAAAAAGGGAAGAGAGAGAACTGTCAGGTCAAGCCAACAAACATATAGTGTAAACAATCATACCAGGCATTCCAGAGATGTGAAACACATTGACTCACTTTCATATCAAACCTGTTGGAACACCATATTTGGTATTAAACATAGGCCGTTAATTTAGTTCCTGGCAAAATAAGAACTGATATGGCAGTAATGAAGTTGGATGGCTGCTATTGTTTTTTAAGGTTTTCCAGTTTCAATAACCGACAGCACGAAATGTAGCTGTGTGTGTGTGTGTGTGTGTGTGTGTGTGTGTGTGTGTGTGTGTGTGTGTGTGTGTGTGTGTGTGTGTGTGTGTGTGTGTGTGTGTGTGTGTGTGTGTGTGTGTGTGTGTGTGTGTGATTCTGGATTCTACAGTGAGTCCAGAGTTCAGGCATAGTTGGCCTCACAACCGCTCCCGACACAGATACCAAATGAATCATAGCCCTAACGATATGTGCCAGGATGGGCAAGGCCGATCCGCTATGGATGAGTGAGCCAGGGCAGAGGGGTTGTAAAACCTGTGATGCAAAACTAGGATCCATAAAATCAAGCAAAAGGAATCTCAATAGGTTACACTAACAATTCCCAGTGTGATATTCTGTCAATCTGAATGTGTCCAGGGAAATAGACGTTTGGGCCTAATGCAGATGCTGGGAATGAGAAGGGCCTAGCCCCTTTGTCATTCAAGAATGTGGCCTTGCAGGGTTGAGCAGTTACGGTTGCTCGGTATCCGCGGGCCACCAGATTTGGGTCACAGTCCAGCATTTCGTGCGGTATGGTTTTCCCTGATAGCCAAGCGACGGGGTACTATGAGTATCTCGGAACTTTGGTTTGGGGGCGAGGCTTTAAAAGATAACACGTTTTAAATCAAATCAGTGCTGGAATATTGACTGTGAAAGTCGTAGGCGTATTCATTAAACGCACACTGAATGCATAACGAATACAATGAGCGTTTGGGTATCGGTATAATTATGAATATGTGGGAAGAAATAGCCTTCCAAGAAGTTAGTTTTGATGTTATAATCCACCTAAATTGATTCCTCTGGTTATTGTTAAACTATTGGGAAAACATCATCTCTAACCTATTAAAATCCATTAAAGCCACATCTTTCTATTACTCTTACATGAAATCTGCAGCTAATCTCAATTAATAGTGTGGATAAAAGCCCGAGCCAAACGTCCAAATTAGATTACACGCCTCAATAGCTTTCCTAATATTTCTGCTCAAGCAATCTGCTTGCATAACACTTTGCTTCAGTGAAATGTGACAGAAATCACAACTTTGAATGCATTGGTAGTTTCTAACACACACCCAACTGTTTGGAGAAGAGGCAGACATTGGATATTTAGTGCAAAGTGAGGCTTACATATAACTGCATATTATAACATAGAATAGTCTGAATGTGCATTTTAATGTAAGTAAGGAAAGCACTAAGGTGGAAAAACTGATAAACTGGAAAATAAATTCTAAGTAAACAACAATTTATCCCTGTTGACCACAAAGGGAGCCCTTGGGCAAGGCAGTAAATCCCATCTGTCCAGTGAAGCTGCACAGTTCCCAACAGTAAAAAAGTGTTTGTACCAGCCAATGCACAGGTGTGAGGGTATAATTAAGTGCTCAGTATGTGGGTGAAATGGTGCAGTGCAAAATAAGAGCAAGTGTCACTTCATCACCCAACATCTTACTGGCGTAACCTTGGTAACAGCAGCACTCAGTGTGTTGGCTGAGATGCAGTATTTTATCCAGCCCCGAGAAAAAATTCTCTTAACCAGCATATGAAATAATCTGTCCTCTGATGTATGCCTTCAAAGTCTCACAAAGAACAGATGCCGAAACATCTGGACTTTCGTTACCAGCTATTAAAAAGTCAGTTTGACGGGACACAAAAATCTTCAGGCCACCATGGCATGCACTAGGGAGCGTTGGTGGCCCGTTAATATCAATTTTAAAAGCCGTGCGGGGCTCAGTTTTTATATGAAAATACGAGGGGACATTTCAAACAAATACGTGAAACACGGATGGGGTTAAACACCAGGACTCTGGTTGGAGAAACTTGTCAATTCAACAGTGAACTGACTTGGCAGGCCTTGAGGACATGACCTTGTAAAGGAGCAGTCCAGTGAGGGAACGAGCCAAGAGTCACAGAGGCCGTACGAAATTAGACAACGTGAAGCCACTAACTGTGTTCAGATGGGGAGCGCGCCGGTGCCAGTGGTGTTGCAGCAATACGTTATGTGATCGGCCGCTGACAGGCCAAGCAGTGCAACAAAGAAACACTGGGGTGATGCTGACCCATCCCTGTAACTGTGTCTAATGGGCCGTTTTCTTATTTCAAGTTAACATCCCTCTAGGGGGATTTCAGAGTGGACAGTGCCTTTTAGCAATTAGACATTTCCCAGAAATGACCATTGTCTCAGCTGGGAGTGTAGACTTAGTGCAAAGTATCCCCAAATATCCCATATTCTCTGAAACAAACGTGCAGTGGGAGCCGGCAATTGTGTGTGTGTGTGTGTGTGTGTGTGTGTGTGTGTGTGTGTGTGTGTGTGTGTGTGTGTGTGTGTGTGTGTGTGTGTGTGTGTGTGTGTGTGTGTGTGTGTGTGTGTGTGTGTGTGTTTTATGTATATAGAAATATGTGTTTGTGCATGTGTGTGTGGGTATGTTTGTATGTATATAAAAAACGACTTGGAACCTTTTCACAAAGACGTAATCTGTCCTCACAAATTACACATCCCTCAATTTAAGGCAATTTAGTCATATCCTCACGAAGCAACGGGGAAGGAGTCAGCTCCCACCCCCTGCTCTTTGAAGATTTAAGAGGCCTCTAATTAATACCTTTCCCCCCCCCCCCCCCCCTTTGTGTTGAAGGAAAAAAAATACTTTACTCAATAGTTGGCACTTGGCATACAAACCAACACATTGTCATCCTGATTTACTGTAACTCTGCATGCCTTTTCTAAGGCTGTAAATGTCCGTAATGAGATGGAACGAAGTGAGCAAGGTCATGCTGCGATCTCTTTTCGCACCGAGCACTTTGGTGGTAGCCTCGCGCATTGTTTACTTTGCATTTTGTCGCTTTGATTGGACTTAATCTAGGTTCTGAAATTGGCTGTTGGAGTCGTGTTTGGCCGACGCTACAGACAAAAGTGTAAAGCCATATGCCTCAACATACACCCCGAATCCTTTGAGGGGTAAAAGCCCCCCACGTGCCAACAGCTGGCGTGGAGATGTGGAGACACCTGCCCACCAAATGAACGGCAATCTTCGCTGCTTGCGGGAACATCTGGAGTCCGGTGGACTGATAAAACACTCCAACGCCGTGGTCTTCCGTCAGACAGGATTTCCCGAACTCACAGGGCCGTACATGGTTGGCAGCCGGTCAGAGATTTGGACTTTTACTACTGTCAGCATGCCCAACATAAATAGGGGTGGTTTGACATGATTCAACTCATCCCCTATTCGGGGTTCTCGTCTCAGTGATGATAAAGTTAAGACCCGAAACATTACTTTCCTTGTCAGACGGCCTTGTCTTTCAGTGGGCCAGGGAAAACCGCGAGGAAGAGTGGTTTGGAGTTGAGGTTTCATTCAGTAGAGTGACCTTTTCTTTGAGGCCATTCGAATCCAGACTTTCTAAGAGTGTCACAGATACGACTGTCATTCGAACCCAATTGGGTCAGCCCTACATGCGAGTAGCAGGTTAAACGCTTTTCAACAAACCCAAATGCCCCAGGCAAAAGGATCCCTAGGTTCATCCCTATCTTGCATAAATCGATACATGGTAAAGTGCAGCACGTGTCTGTGCCCGGGAGTTGTCAATAGAAATATCAAGCAGATGTCTAATGCAACAACGCATCTATGGCTTTTTGTCCACAACTACTCTCAGCATTAATATTGGCGCTGCCTACCATTATTCATGCTGACACTCCAAAGTGTGGCCAGACTTGGACGGCTCAAG
>NC_082391.1:16192563-16194219 GCF_031168955.1 Gadus macrocephalus | reverse complement strand
TACCACGTTTTTACATTCAAAACACATAGTTTGAACTCCAGTTCTTTAGCTGTTGATGACTATGCCTTCTTGACCACTTGGGGGTTCATCAGATAAATATAAAGTCTATCACAGAATCCAAGAGCAATCAGAATGTGGTAAGTTGTTGCCATGATGACTTGGGCTATTTATTTCTTGATCAATCTACGCCTGTTTGCGTGTGTGTCTGTGTGTGTGGGTGTCTGTTTGAGTGGTTGAAGCGAGAGAGAAATAAGACAGTAAAAGCGAGAGAGGAGTAAGAGAGTGAGTGAGTGAAGCAACCTTAACAGTCTGTTAATTCAGCTCTTGGGGAATAGGGGAAGTAAGGCCGTAGCAGGGCTACATGAGTCATACAGTATGGCAGCACAGGCATAAGGGAGCTCTCATATAATTTTAGGGGGACGGTCTGCGTAGGATGCACACTTGGGCGTGTGTTTGCCTTAATAGGAATATGTTTGTGTGTTTGTGATCGTCTGTGTCAGTTAGTTTGTTGGTATGTGTTATGTGTGTGTCTGTGTGGTGTGTGTGTGTGTGTGTGTGTGTGTATGTTTGTCGGTGTGTATGTGTGTGTGTGTGTGTATGTGTGTTCGTCTGTGTCAGTGTGATTTGTTGTGTGTTTGTTGGTATGTGTCTGTTGGTATGTGTTTGTGATTATGTGTGTGTGTGTGTGTGTGTGTGTGTGTGTGATGTGTGTGTGTGTGTGTGTGTGTGTGTTTGAGTGTGTGTGTTTGCCTGTGTGTGTGTGTGTGTGTGTGTGTGTGTGTGTGTGTGTGTGTGTGCGTGTGTGTGTATGTGTGTGTGTGTGTGTGTGTAGGTGTGTGTGTGGGTGTGTGTGTGTATGTGTGTGTGTGTGTGTGTGTGTGTGTGGTGTTTGGGTTACATGTGTGCCTCTTGGCATGTGTGTGTGTGTGTGTGTGTGTTATTGTGTGCATGCACGTGCCCTTGTGTGTGTACATTGGCTGATCCTCTGCGCTGCAGACCTGTCATCTCTCCATCACCCAAGGGGGCCCAGCTTGAAACACCCTCATGACTTTAAGGCTACCATCTGCAGCTTTACAAACAGCCTACAAATATAGTAACACATCAGAGTCACAACAAAGCATTTAACAAGCACAGCAGGGCTCTGATTGGCTCCTCCACCGCTTACCACACCCAAAACTCACGCACAGACGTAACCTATAACTATAACGCCACCCCCCCCCCCACACACACACACACACACACACACACACACACACACACACACACACACACACACACACACACACACACACAAACACACACACACACACACACACACACACACACACAACACACACATACACACAATCACACACACACAAACACACACACACACACACACACTCACACACACACACTTGCACACACACACTTACACACACCCACAAACACACATACATATTGTATATGAACATACACACTCATACACACGCACACCCCCATGGACACACTCACACGGACCACACACAAGCACACATGGAACAAAGGTTCAAACTTGGCCGCTCAGAGGTGAATTCTTGATAATTTTTTTTCACCAGCAGCCAGCGAGAGTTTAAGGAGATTATAAAGGTCAGTGCTGGACAGGTCACTGGGACATGTACGGGCAATTAAAGGCTG
>NC_082391.1:16125063-16187563 GCF_031168955.1 Gadus macrocephalus | reverse complement strand
TTTGGGGAAGAGAGTGACAACCTATTCGAGGTGCGCCACTGTGGATACACTGCGGCGCATCGAGTTTATTGGCTTTTTGAATCGGTTTCAGTGAAATGGGGGAAAATAGACTGAAGCACAGAGTAAATAAAGAGCGTAAAGACTACTTCTTAGAATGAAGGCATTATTATTATTATTAATTTCATTATTTAAAAGCAAATCTAAAAGGGTGAGATGAGGTTTGGAATTGTGTAATCCGTATCCCCTCACTCACAGTTCAACCATTAGCCCGTAGACCAGAGATAAAATTGACTTAATGAGGCGTTACTTTAACCAAAGCATTGCTTCCCTTTCCTCAATTAATGAGGCCAGTAATTTACTCCTAATTTGGCGATGAAAGCCCGGCATTAAGCAGCCCGGAGCGGCGACTCCGTGCGCCCCCGTACCGCTCGGGGTGGGGACGCTGTAATTACAGTCCGCCGCTCGCAGGATCAAGAGGCGCACTGTTCCACGTGGTGCCTCGATGCTTAATGTCTATTGTGTGAGCAATGGAAACACTTCATTGTTAAAAAATAAACAAAAAAAAGGGTTAGCGGTCTTTAGTTATAGGCCAAAGACGCGCAAAGCATATAGGTATCGTCTACAATGGAAATAGTAGGGGATTTAATATTGCTTTATTATATTTGAGGCTGAGCATATAGGTCACAACTTAAGTGCATCATAGTATCTTAATGTTCCGCGTTGCTCGTGTCGAACACACCCCTCAGCACGACACGAGCAACAACCTGAAGAAAAGGGCATAACGACACACATTGACTTTAAAGCTGTCGGAAATTTGACAGTTTTTTTTGTTTTGTTTTGTTTTACAAAAGATCCACTCGGCGTTACAACAGGAGGAGAAGGAGTAGGAGGGGGGCCCCCTCCGAGAAGTTGACCTTTGAAATGTTCCTCACACCTCTCTGTCCCTCCGTGACACTCCCCCCGCCGCCACGTCACGCCCCGCACCAGATGGGGAGTGGAGGCTCGGAGAGGCTGCAGGGTTGCAGGCTGTTGCGCTGGCAGTAGGGGCTGAAGGAATGAAATATTCATGTAGTCCAAAAATGAATGGACACCCTGGGACGAAGAGCGTGCCGATTTATTCAACTAAGACCAGCCTCATTAAACTGCTGACGGGCGGGGGTGGGGGCAGGTCACGGTGATTTTCCTGCAGCCTAACTGGTGGTGTTGATGGTGTTGGTGGCGGTGATGGTGGCGCTGGGGTCCCCCCCCCCCCCCCTCACTCCCTTGACTCAACCAACACACGTGCTTGCGCGTGTGACGCTCACGTTTAGATGCGCAAACTTCTGTCCTGAAACCCAAATATTCATCCATTGGTTATATCCCGTTGCCATTACTGTTATTTTATTACAGAAAGCGCTATGGTCGTCTATTGGATTATCAGGGCCTTGGAGACGGTGGATCAGTGAGGCGGCTCCTCTGGTGTAATTCCTGTCCTAATGAGTGATTAGTTTTGTGTCACTTTGCCCAGTGCTGTGAAAGTTGGACGGACTCCCCCGTGCATACGGCATATGGGAGACGTGGGGGGAGACGGGTGTGTGCGGAGCTTGGGTGGAGGTACCAGGGGACACCAGATGATGGGCACACGATTTAGATGCTCATAGGTTTTAATTAAGTAGAAATGACACGTTCTTCAAACGTATTGTGTCCAACACGTATCGTGTTCACGTGTAACAGTTTGAAGCGGAGACCTTGTTATTATTATTAACCCTCTTAACTTTGTTGTTGTCATTATTATCTAATTTTTATGCGCGCGTTATATAGATTATTATTATTATTATTATTAGTTTCTGCCTTATTATGGTTGGTCTTATTTCTTTCTGTTATTATAATTTTAAACAAATGGTGTATGAATTTTAATAGAACTAGGCCTATAAGTTGCAGTAACCATAGGCCCAGTTATAAATTAAAAGACTTAATTCAATAATGTCGCACCAAAAGTTGTGAATAAAGTCCGCTAACCCGTCATTTTTGATGTCTAGAAACTCTTGCTTGCATCCCCAAACAACTAGTTGGGGAAGCAATATCAATAATTTCTGAAGCAAGACGCAGCATTCATATTCTTCCGCATCTTCCATTGTTTGATTGCTAAATGATTCATAGGTAGCCTGCGGAGGACTTATCAGTTATCTGGGCTCTCCCATAGACAGGTGTGTCTCAAGCCTTACCTTACACCTGTTCCTTTTATTATTCTGCAAATAATCCGCACTTGTTTGTGAACTTTTACTGTTTATTTGAGAACCAATTTCATAAAGGATATGCTCTGGATAATTCCGATTTATAGGCCCTATACTCACGGGTCCTTCGGTAACGAGTTGTAACTGTTTATCATTCCAACAAACCAAACGCCCTGCTTCTTAGAAGGACATTTAAGTTAATACTCTGAACACGACGCATGAACCCATGGACTCTTTCATCCAAAATAGTCCAAAGTTACTTAAAGTAATAGTTAGGTTAAATTGGCTTCTGGGGTTGATGTTTATTAGATAAATTAATTGAAACCACAGTTTGATTATACTGTCCTCCGTGTTGTGATACATCTGGCAGGCGTCGGTTGACAAGTGACTCTAAACATCCACCATTAGCCTGATTGAGTTACAATGCACAATAGTATGGGCCAAAAAAGAAGAAAAAAAAGATCAGCATTGTGCGTAATTGTTCTTGGACACTGGTGTCAAAGAGACTTTGCAATTGGCTGCGTGCTCCCGACCTGTGACAGAGTCCCGGGGCAGGGGTGTCTGGGCCATTAAAAGGGGGCTGGGGAGGAGGAGGAGGAGAAGGAGATCATAGCGGTGGGTAGGCCTGCTATATAAGTCTGTTGGTGCAGAACCAACCACACCACAACAAACGAAGGCGTGCACAGACACATATCATCTTCTTCTGACCGAGTTTTTTTTCATCTTCTAGTGGCTGGCACGAATTGGGGTCGGAACAGTGATGACTGCCACCACAGAAGTCCCCAACTGGCCAGAGTACCCAGAAGACTTTACTATGGTAGAACATCTGGACGCAAGGATTTGCAGAACTTCATCCACGCGGTCCCTCACCACGTCCATCTCCGCGTATTCCAACAGGATGGGCGC
Source organism: Gadus macrocephalus (assembly GCF_031168955.1). NCBI lineage: Eukaryota > Metazoa > Chordata > Actinopteri > Gadiformes > Gadidae > Gadus > Gadus macrocephalus. The sequence goes on along the minus strand of NC_082391.1, from coordinate 16,184,444 downwards.
GTTTGAAAGCGCAGATAAACCATCACTGGCTGAAAAATGTTGTGCGTCTGCGACCCACCAACCAGACCGGACGTCAACCGACCTCACATGGATGGACGATGACGGCTCGCCAGAGGGCCACGTGCACCACGGGCCGCAGAAACCCAGACGCGTTGCCGCGAACGCACGGGAGAGGAGAAGGATGCACGGCCTCAATAAGGCCTTTGACGAGCTGAGGAGTGTCATCCCGTCGCTGGAGAACGAGAAAAAGCTTTCCAAGTACGACACGCTGCAGCTGGCACAGATCTACATCACAGAGCTGTCTGATATCCTCACAGGCGTCGGGGACCACAGGAGTCCCCCCAGCAGAGTGGATCCGGCGGAGAGAGCCTGTATGAGGTCCCTGATGCAGACCCTGTGTCCCCAGGGAGGAGACACGTCACCGGGGCTAAGCGACATGTCGTGCACGGGGGATTCCCCGCAGCCGTTGTTGAACCCGCCGAGCGACATGCCGCACCTCTTTTTTGTAACGACACAGAAATGCCACCTGGGAGTCTCTCACAAGACAGCGTGTTCCTCATCCCACAGCAGCGATGGAGAGTCATCACATCACAGTGATGTGGAGGACTGCCAGGGCGGGAGACAGTGACGGATCAGGAGGGTGGTTTTTGTCTGTGTCTGGTTGAGAAAGAGAGAACCAAATAGTGCTTGGGTTGTGGATGGTAAGCTTATCTATCATGTATGACAACGTGATGGTAGATAACTTCTGGACAATGCTGTTTCATGTCATCACCAGCCAATGGAAGGATTTTGCAATGCCAAACGAAAGTGTAAAAACGAGGAAAGGTTTAAAAGGTGTGACGGATGACTGTTTTTTTGGACTGTCCTAATGCCATGATGATCTCACAGGATAGTGTGGTTGCACTTTAATGTTGTAATGGCCCGACCCAAGAACAACTTTATGCCCATATAGACTAGTTCATGCTATCTAAATTAAAATAAAATATTTTGATATTTATAAAGAAAATGTTATTTTCTATGTATTTTTCTCTGTAATAAAATGTCAAATAAGGAAACGATTGTTGGTACATTTATGCTTCAAGTCCTGAGTGAGTAAAGTTCAATTATTCATGTTTAATATGAACCATCTAAGTGGGGCCATCTTGTTTATAAAAAGATTTGATTGGTAGAAAAGTCCTATTCAATACAAGATCACATTTTTTGATCTTGAGCTATATGGTAACCAATCTGAGTCGATATATCCAAAACCTTTTGTGATGTTCAACCTTGCACTTTAATAAACATCCGCATGCAGATACAAACATCATTTACGAAGGAAAAATCCACAATCATAGCATTAATCTGTACATGATCAATATAAAGACACACCTATACAAATATTAGCTAATTAAATTGCAGGGTAAATAGATAAGGTTACAGCTAGAGATCACCAACTAGCTTTTCATATTTTAAAATGAATGTGCTTAAGGCCTAAACATTTAATTTGTATAACACCATAATACAGTAGAATAGCTTAACGAAAAAAACACTTCTTATACATATGATACATATTTATAAGGAGAAAAATTCTCCCACTAACAGTGATAAAAGGAGATCAAGATTTGCCTTTTCCAAAGCGTCTCCGCGACTGGAACTTTGCCAAGTCTAAAGAAATGAGTTTTGACAGCTTCTGTTTGAAACTCCGGGTGGGCCCTTTCTTGGGACCAGAAGGAGAGCGGTCTACAGGCCCCCCCGCGGTCTTTGACTTCTTGGTCCCTTTGGAGAAGAGCCTGGCCCGGCGCGGGGGCTTCGCGGATACTGGTGCCCGGGCCGACGGGGGGGCTGGCGTGGGGCTGCTCGTGAAGGGCAGCGCCTCGTAGAGGGAGGAGTCAGACTCCGACTCGGAGCAGCTCACAAGGGAATAGACAAAGTTAGATTCGAGTCCCTCCGGCACGATCGCAACCCTTATCCCAGCCGCTGGCCCCCGGGTGTAGCCGTCGTCCCCCGAGCCACCCCAGGGGCCCGGCCCCTGGCCGGACTCACCCTCCTCTTCCATACCCGGTTGCAGATGGGAGGGGTGCTGGGGGGATGGTTGACTGTTGACCGATGGAGGGAGGAGGTTTACTTCGGCGTAGTAATGGTCGGCCAGACCAGGCCCCGCCCCGACACAGGCGGTGCCCGGGTGGTTGGAAACCTGTGGTTCTGTGTCCGACTCGTAGGAGGGTGGAGGAGGGGAGACTTGATCGTAATCTGACTCTTGGGTAGAGGAGCCCATAGCCTCTTGCTTGGTCAAGCAGTGCCGGGCGATGGCTTGGCAGACCTGATGACCATGTGGAGACAGGAAGGAGAACATCCCCTCTCCCGAGTCACACTGCAGGCCTGCTTCGATGCAGAAACCCCCCTGCAGTGAAAAAACACACACACAGACACACACACACACACACACACACACAGACACACACACACACACACACACACACACACACACACACACACACACACACACACACACACACGTTTTCCAGACAACATTGGCAACAAAGTGGCTCGTTTTGAATCATAAAATGTTGCATATTTAACACATCCTTTTAAGTACCTTGACAATTCCGAATCGGCGCAAGAACATGTAAGGCCATCTGTATATGATGTCAGCCGTTTCCTTGTCCAATAGGAACACAGCCTCTATGTCCAGAAGGAAGACGAATTCTCCAGCAAGCAGACATCTCTCTGATGCAACGGTGCCTAGAACTGTGACATTGTACTGTTCTGGTTGATCACCCATACCTGAAGAATAGCATATACACTTGACTTCAGCAGTATAAGAAAGGGGATCAAACTGGAACAGTGACTGGATTTATTTTTCAGAAGAATTCTAGAGTTATGAACAAAGGGGAAGTCCTGCAGAAGACAGTTACTTGCATCATAAAGTTCATATAATGGAAATGAATACATCACTGTCGATATTTTGGCAAGGTGTAACCCATGTAAAGAATTTCTGTTGATACTTATTTAAACAATTAGACTTTTTAAATATACATACAGTATAAATTGGAGCCATGTGGCCTGTCCTAAGCCTTGTGTTCCAATATAAAGATGTAGTCCTACAACAGGATTTTTTTTTTACAGCTTTATCAGCACATTGGTTGATAAAATCGGAGTTTAACCAAATATTTTCAGATAAATATTGGACGTAATAAGAACCTGAGTAGAGGTCACAGTCCTTCATCAGCAGACTATTTTCTTCCAACGAAATCTTTTCTCCATGATCCTTGTGTAAACAACAAGACACGGTAAACATTGTGTACATACACGTTATACTGCGCGCCCTTATCGTTTTTTACGACATAAACATGCTCAGGAAAGGGTTGCGCTTATGCAAGCAAACGAATTGAAGAAGTAAAGCTCAACGACAGTGCTTTCACAGCGACTTCCTCGTCCTTATACTCGCCTTTGAGGACGGGGTGATGGGGGTTGGTGTAAATTCGGTTGATCCTTGTTATCAATCGACAATTCCTCTCCTCCGTTTGAACAGGGGAAACTGTTGACCAAGCTAATCTACCAACGAAGGAAGCCTGCGAGAATGTGTGTGTGTGTGTGTGTGTGTGTGTGTGTGTGTGTGTGTGTGTGTGTTGTATACCTGGAAGGTAAGCTGACATAGTGCCAGGAGCCATTCTTGGCAATCCTCGGAGGCCAGGGTGTAGGTGCGCAACGTTGTGTCCAGATAGAAGGCAGTGCAGCCCGGGGGACAGGCCTCCTCCGGGGCCAGGGTGATGTCCAGACAGTCCGACAAAAGCACCACCCGTCGCTTGGTTTTGTCCTGCTCAGGGGGCAGCATGTCAACATTGGTGTCGTCGGGCAAACTGTAGACCTCCAGGCGCCCTATCTCCAGTGGTTGGGGCTTGAGGATGATCATCCATATTTTCCGCCAGGTTTTCTGCACAGGGGGGAAAGGGATACGAATTAGACTACGTATGTATGGATCCTGCTTGAATACTATGTCTTCCACCTCCTTAGAATAAGGACGCTAGGCTCGTTATTTGTTGCCATCTTATAATCTGATTAAATGTATATCATCTGGATATTAGCCGTAAATTAGCTATACACATCCTGAGCTCAAGTAGGCCTACTTGTATTTATTTTCAAGCCTGTTGCTAAACATGTTTAACCATTAACTCTTATCCATATAAAATGCTTTAAATTCTTACCTTTCCAAACTTGACACCGTGTAGGTAAAGCAGACCCTCTTTAAAAACGTTCATTTTCCAAAGTGGAAAGATTTTCTTTCGTTTCTACTTATATACTAGGCTGCGATCACATTAATTACTATATGCAATGTTGTTCTTCTGTGCGTTTGCAGGAACTGGTTTGTATCGAGAGTTTTGTCACGAGTAAAGGAAGCTAGTCAATCATCAATGCAGAAGTTGAGGAAATAGACTTTTAATATTACTGCAAGAATGACCAACTTCCCATTGCTTCAGTACATTGTTTCAGTACACACACACACACACACACACACACACACACACACACACACACACACACACACACACACACACACACACACACACACACACACACACACACACACACACACACAAAAACATTTTTGGTTCAATTTAAAATTGTCCAACAGACAAATGCTTAACATACAGAAAAGGGGAAGGAAATAAAAAAAGGAATTGTGCACTACAAAAATGTGCAACAAAGTTTCTGTAGCACCACTTTCAACCCAACTTGATCAGTGTGGTACAATGGTAAATAAACAGACTGAAAATCATTTTCCCCTGGTGTGTGTCCGTGTCGTTGTAGTCCGGCCTCAGAGAATATCCAGTAGTAACATGACAGCTGCTTAGAAGTCCATAGAACTGTGAGCCAGGTAATCCTTGCGGCCGATGTTGGACACCTGTTTGGTCTGCATGGCCTCCAGCTTGGGACAGTCCGTGATACGATGGCCAAGACCGCCGCAGAACGTACAGCCCCTCTCGCCTGTGCACACACACACACACACACACACACACACACAATAAAGAAAACGCATGAATAAAACAAGCAGTAAACAGAAGTTCAGCAGCAGTTTACATGAACGAGCCAAAAACGAGTCAATTGAGTCACACAAATTAGAATCAGATGGTACGTAGGAACGGTTCCAACAAACAACAAGGTGCTGATGAGAAACAAGGAGAGGGAGGAGGAGGAGGATGGACGGTCACCTCCAAGGTCTTCGTTCTCCGTCTGTAGCACCTGGAGGACAGGTGGTACCTTCTGCTTGGCCTCTATCAACAGCGCCTTCAGATCCATGAGGACCGACTCATCTGTGAACCGGAGAACAGGGTAAGAGTCAGCCTTGGCCAGCCTTATAGGTTTGCCATCAGACTTATCTGGTTTTACTGCCTCTTTGCTCACCGCAGCCTTTGTTGATGAAGGTGGTGGCGATACCGGTTTTGCCCGATCGTCCTGTACGTCCAATCCTGTGGACTGTGTGGGAAGGAATATGATAAAGAGAGGTTAGGGTCCGCCATTTAAAAAACAGAAGGTTAACAGATCAAGAAAGATGTTTGATGGAATCCAACGGATTGGAATCCTTACCATAGTTTTCTATTTCTTCGGGCATGTCGTAATTCACCACATGCTGGATGGCAGGGAAATCAAGACCTTTGGAGGCCACGTCTGTGGCCACCAGGACATCCTTCTTGCCTTCTTTGAACGCTTCTATAGCTTTGGTTCGTTCCTCTTGATCTAAATATAGTAAAAAAAAGAGAAGAAAATAATTACTTCAAGTCTCAATTAGTAGGATTGAGCCCCTCCCAGATGGTAGTCGGGAGACCTTCCCTTTTAAAAAAATCGAAATAACAGCGTTCTGTCAACTCCAACTGTGCAAAGCGAAATAGCGTAGCTGGGTGGCGCCAGTGGAAGGGGGTTCCTTTAATGCAGATGGACTTGTTTATCATCACTAATATGATGTGGTTTTATTGGTAACAATGTTGAAATCTGCTCAGGATAGACTACCGCCATGTACAGATCATTTTAAGTTACGAGCTACTTGAACCGTTACACGATCTGTTCAGCTGCTGAAAATAAACACATGGCTCTTTCTGACACACATAAGTCAAGGGTGACCCCTAGTGGTCAGACTTTGATAACGCATACAAAATACAAGATTGGCTACGGGATTCGCAGCAGGATGTTCTTTAAGTCGCAAACATCATATTTATCCTAGTGTTATCGATTTAATAAAAGGTTAACACTTCCCAATTGCTCACTTTATTGCACATTCAAATACACTGATTATTAAGGCAAATTGTGTAGTGGTATCGTGTCATGCGACTGAAAGAACGGGTTAAAGTGCCAATGAACTCGAAAAAAAACTGGGCTAATCATATGAAAAATCGATTTCCTATGGTATGAATGTGAGAGAGTACTGGTATGTTGCATTTGGGTCCTGGGTCTGAGGAATTGCAGGTGGCATAGCGAGTGTTTTGTTTGTTTTCTGATGATATCAGGCCAATCAATTCATCATGAAGTCTCGTAATGATTCCTATTTAGGTGCCCTTTCCATAACTGTGTGTCCTAATGTAATGGCTTCCTTGCCTGAATTCCAGCTATTGTGAATCACCCAAAGGTTACGTTGAGGAAAAATAGCTTAGCTGCTGAGCTCTATCGAGGAAATTGAAAACTAAAATCTGAAGCAAGCAAAATTGCTCCACAAATCTTTTAAGATAAAAGGCCAAGAACAAAACCAGAGGGGTCCACTGATGGACTTACATTAGAAGAAGTATCTTACCCTTTCCACCATGGATAGCCACAGCCTCCACTCCTTTTAACAACAGATACTCGTGGATTGCATCCACATCCGCCTTTTTCTCAGCAAACATCAGCACCTGGAAGTTAAACATCACAATCTTCAAACTTGTTCTTAAAGAGTGAAACGTGTAGAACAATATGATATGGAGTTGGGTGGTTTGGAGGACGTGTTGTTACTGACCGGAGGCGGCGTCTTCTGTAGGCACTCCAACAGGTACACCATCTTGGCCTCCTCCTTGACATACTCCACTTCCTACAAACACAATCCCGGGTCATCATCATTTTACTTCCCTCTCACACGGCAACGTTTCTGAACCACTTTGAGGTTGTTCATCGCACCTGAATGACGTCCAAGCTGGCAGCTCCAGCCCTACCCACGTTAATAGTGATAGGCTTGACCAGGGCACTCTTGGCAAAGTTCTGGATCTTTTTAGGCATGGTAGCACTGAAGAGCAGGGTCTGCCTCTGGCCCTGAATAAAGAAAAAGCAGTTTTGAGTCAAAGTAATTTCAATCAATCCGGTGTCTAATTAAACTTGTCGCGGTGATGGTGTGGACTAAAGATGAAAACGTTTGCACGCGTTTGTATTCCGACCCAGCCAATCAACCACTCTGGCTGACCTTGAAGTAGGAGAAAATGGTCCTGATGTCCTCCTCAAAGCCCATGTCAATCATCCTGTCAGCCTCGTCCAGCGACAGGTAGCGGCAGATGTCGAGGCTGATCATCTTCTTCTGCAGCAGGTCCATCAGTCGACCAGGAGTGGCTACCATCATGTGGACCCCCCTAGGAAAGGTCACGACACACGTTCATTGCCAAACTTGCTTCAGGGGATTCAGAAAGTGTAACTCACTATCTTCTTATTTTGGTTTAACATTGGCTTTTTTTTCCCCACCGGGTAGTGTATGTATATATATATATATATATATATATATATATATATATATATATATATATATATATTACGGGCTATTAAGAAATCCTTTAACACAATTAAAAATGAATATATTATAAATTTGATAATATGATATGCCTCAGGCCTCTGACCCTTGATGCTTTTTTCTTATTCTTTTACATCTATATGGTTGCTATGACACCTTCCAATCAGGATTTCGACCCCTGCACAGCACTGAGACCGCCCTTATTAAAGTTGTAAACGACATCCGTCTTAACAGACTCTGGCAAAACCTCAATACTAATGCTACTTGACCTCAGTGCTGCATTCGACACTGTAGACCATACATTACTTCTGGAAAGGTTAGAAAACTGGGTGGGGCTTTCAGGCACTGTCTTAAATTGGTTCGGGTCCTACCTACAAAATAGGAACTACTTTGTTTCCATTGGCGACTTTGTATCAGAATCAACCAACGTGACATGTGGAGTCCAACAAGGTTCGATCTTAGGACCCTCTTTATTCAACATCTACATGCTCCCACTAGGGCAAATCATGCAAAATAACAATATTGACCATCATTGCTATGCTGATGACACGCAAATCTATGTATCGCTATCACCAAATGACTATCGGCCCATAGATCTGCTGTGCCAGTGCATTGAGCAAGTGAAGGAATGGATGTGCCGAAATTTCCTTCAACTAAATGAGGACAAAACAGAGATAATTGTATTTGGTTCTAAAACGGAAAGGCTTAAAGTAACCCAACACCTTCACTCTCTGTCCCTGAAAACCTCAATCAAAGCCAGAAGGGGTTATCATGGATTCAGATTTACATTTTGACAGTCACATCAAATCAGTTACAAAATCGGCATATTATCATCTTAAAAATGTAGCAAGACTTAGAGGGCTCATGTCCACCGAAGACTTACAAAAACTTGTACATGCCTTTATCACTAGTAAGCTTGATTACTGCAATGGTCTCCTCACAGGTCTCCCAAAACAAACTCTGAGGAAGCTTCAGCTTGTTCAGAATGCTGCTGCTAGAGTTCTAACAAAGACCAAAAAATTTGATCATATTACACCAATTCTGAAATCGTTACATTGGCTTCCTGTAGGTCAGAGAATTGATTTTAAAATCATGTTGCTAACCTATAAATCCCTACATGGTTTAGGCCCAAAATATTTAACTGATATGCTTCCACTACATCAGCCTTCTAGACCACTAAGATCCTGAGACCAATCTGTTAATTATCCCCAGAGTAAACACAAAACATGGGAAAGCAGGATTTAGTTACTATGCAACAAATAGCTGGAATAAACTCCCAGAGGATTTAAGACTTGCCCCAACTCTGAGCACCTTTAAAACAAGACTGAAGACTTTTATGTTTGCTATAGCTTTCTGCTAAAATCTTAAATACATTGCACTTTCCAAAAAGCTTTTTAACTTTGCCTCTATTTTCTATTTTAATACTAAAATGCATTTTTCTATTTTACCCATTTCTTTGCATATGTTTTTCTTTTACTTATCTATTATTTTATTTTATTGTATGACAATGTTTATATGTGAAGCACTTTGAGTCTGCCTTGTGTATGAAAAGTGCTATATAAATAAAGTTGCCTTGCCTTGCCTATATTTTGTAAGACATAGCCCAACAAACCATGACCCATACTTACTGATTAACCACCTCCATCTGGTCTTTGACTGACATGCCTCCTATGCACAGGGCACACCGCAGCTGCGGGGTGCCTTCATCCTCCAGCAGTTTGCAGTAGTACTCGATGATGCTGTGGGTCTGCCTGGCCAGCTCTCGCTGCGGGCAGAGGGGAACGTTCGAATCGTGGCAGACTTGAAACAGTCAGGATTTTGGTAAACATTGCGTTTATGAGACGGAACGCTGTTATCACCTTTATGAACCGTACACACAATGCTCACAATTATGAAAAGAACGGGGAGCTTATGCAAGCAGAATTGAAGAAGTAAAGATAGTAGCTGGTGCCACCACACTAACTTCCTCATCCCTCTACCTGAACTGCGGAGCTTATATTCAGTAGACTGGAATCCCCCTCCTTGTTATCAATTTATTGTTCCAATCACAAGGTCTAACTTTTATTTGGATGGTGTTCAAATAGAACCTGGAATCTTCTAAGGACCGGTGTGTAACTGAAACGTTAACACATACCGACACCTTGTGATCATAGTCAAAAGGTCAGTAAAAAGAACGGCTAATTCAAACAATTCCTTTTACGACAGCATATAAAAGAATATTCAAACTGCAATTCATGTACAGTGTTATTTCCAGTGTAGGTAGGCAGCGAATGGACTTCAAGCTCTGCCATTCAGATGTTAAACACATCCCACATCTGTGCCTGAATTTCGAAAATGCCAAATAAACTGTTTGGCATCCCAGAATATTATATTAATTGTTTAATCTGTGGTTTATATCTGTAAAAGAACTAACACAAAAGTGTGTTGCCATTTCTTTAAAATGGTGTCAGTGGGCAGTTTGTGTTTTCAAGTGAGATGTATCAGGCAAGGCAATGCTCCTCTCTTGGCGTCTTACTGATGGACAGATGATTAGTCCATAGGGCCCCTCCCTCTTGCTGAAGGGCAGCCGTTTCTCTTGCTCCAGGCAGAACATTATGATGGGGAGAGTGAACACCAGGGTCTTCCCCGAGCCAGTGAAGGCAATGCCAATCAAGTCTCGACCTGCCAGACTATAGATGAACACAAAAATATGAATTAAATATTAATACAAAACATAAAACACAAACTGTGTGAAGCCTGGCATATACAAGCCACTGTGGACTTACGCAGTGGGGATCCCTTGAATTTGAATCGGTGTCGGGTGGACAATGCCTTTCTTTTTCAAGCCTTTAAGGATCGCTGCAAACCATCAGAAGTGTTAGAGAATGGAGATACTGTGGCAAAATGATGGCTGTACACCAAAGAATGCGTTTCATCCGTCGCAGGCGTACCTGGTGGTAACTTCATCTCTCTGAAGCTTTTAATTGGAGCCGGGATCAGTTCTCCATCGACAAGAATGTGGAACTTCTTCCTGACGCGGTCGTGTCTCGCGCCGGGCATGTTCAGGATGTAGCGCGGAGGTTTCCAACTGCAAGGGATTTACAGGTTTTTTTGGATCCATATAGACTATAGTTTTGATGATCAATGTCATATTATGTCAATGGTTCAGTTAATTCAATACAAAACTCACCTTGTTTTAATGGGGTCATCGTATATAATACCCTTGGCCATTTCCTTCACCGACATCAGAGCTACAAGACACCAGATTCTCCGCTATTAATCCTTTATTCAAAGTTTATCGAAATTGCTGTAAAATTAAAAAGGAAAATGCTGTACCTCTGCCTTCAGCCACACTCTCAAGAATCTTCTCCTCCTCTTTCAGTTGCTTCTCCTTGGCGGACTCCTTGCGTGCTGTAAAGCCCAAACCACAATTCAACATGAAATATTCCTGAGGGGTCACATTTGATATAACAATATATTGAAGTGACAGTGTAAAATGTCGATCTCTACCATTGTATAAATTTAAGCAGGATTTTGGCATAACTTGGACCCTCCCGCTTCCTGCCAAAGCCAACATGCTAGAGACGGGTCAAACATTTAACATTGTAGACTCCATTTCTCTCCACCTCTCATATTCGCCAAAATTAATCCAGGTTTAACCCATCTTTTTGTCTTTTGCCTTCCTATGCATGTACTTTTACGGCTGTAGGCGCTTAGTTAGCTCTGCCAAAGTAGGAGTGCAATTAGTGTCCTGCATGGGTAGTGTATGTCATCTTACATACAGGCCAAGCACGCCCCCTTGAGTAACTACAAGTAAAATAATCTGAATTGTACAATGATTCAAGTGGCAGCCATAATAAAGAGCTTTTGGTATTCTCTAAATGCTTATGAAAGATGCTCAATGCTTCCTTTATTATCTCATTCAGATTAGGGGACACTGAGCCATCCTTTACGAAGAGATAGTGAGATAAAGACTGAATGCTGTCCAACAATTTCTTGCAGCAGGAATATTTAAAGAGACGCACAATTACTATAATGACGTAGCCTAGTGCATGTGCAGTCAGATTTTTCTCTGCACCACGATTGTCTTTGCCTCAGACCCAATGAATTCCTCTTTTAAACTTTCCTCGCGCTCATGCTGTTTCCCATCGAAGATAATAAAAAAAGGTTAGGAAAGGGCATAGGATGTACTTTTTAGACCATTCAACAAGAGCCCCAGAGTTAACTTTTCAAAATAGGTCAGGTATAGGGTGAAATTGAATGCATGGGATTGTTGCTATTTGTAGCCGTCAGCATGTACCATAGATCTCTGGATGATTTTATTTTAAAAAGAAATTGTCATTAAGCAGATGCTTTCAACTAATGTGAGTTACAGTATTTTGTTTCAGATGCATATCATTATAGAGCAGGACGGGGTTAGGCATCCTGCCCAAGCATGCCTGTAAAGGTCGACTGCATTTGAACAAAGATCCCTTTAAATGGGTGTCCTGACACAATAACCGCTAATTGTAGTAATAAATCCTGAGTGAGTGTTTCGTTTGGACATACCCTCTGCCTTCTCCTTGAGAACCTGGTGCTGGTCCAGGAGACTGACGTTGGAGCGTGGACCAAGCCCTTCTTCCTCGTCCCTCTGATCTGCTCCACTGTCTTTCAGGTCCTCTTCCACAACCTTGCCTCGCAGGCGCAACATCTTGTTGTGCTGCAAACATACAAACAATGGATTGTTATCACTCTGGATTCGGGACTGAAATTCCAGATAATTAATTATGTTCCGAGTATAACAAGGCAAAACTTTAAGAAAGGATGAATAAGTTTTGGCCACCAACCGTCTGAGTCTTTCGTATTTTCACTGGGACATATGGGACGTAGTCATCATCCTCCGATCCACCTGAAGCAGCCTTCTCACCCTCTCCAAGAGGTCTCTGTATGGTCGGAACAAACACATTTTAAAAACGATCTGACGGGTTAACTGTCCTGGCTTTATAGAGTAGGAAATTATACGTTCAACACATACAGATAGTTATCTTGAAAATTAATGAAGAGCATTGTTTATCCCGCTGAATTTAATATGATGCGCTTTGTGTCTTATCCACATCACACGATCACAATGTCTTGCTGGTAGTGTCGAATATGAAAATCTACTATGCGCTTCACAAATAAATAAAGTTGTAGTTTTTGTTGTTTATATTACTACAGCTTTGTGTGACCATCATTTTTCCATACATTTGTGCTAACTCCCTGGGCTGAACCCTTATAAACAGTTTATAGAGCTCAAACAGAGCTCATACTACTAACGTAACTCATAAAGGAGCTGATCTCTGTAGTAGCTGCATATTAGTTTAGGGAACATAACACTGCCTTCATGTTTCTGATGTGTGGAAGAGTGTGTTTTGTCAGCTAGCTAGCTAGATAGCATGTAGCTCGAATGAAGCTAGCTAGCATGTAGCTCGAATGAAGCTTCGTAAATGAAATTACTTACCTTTTTGGGCTTACTGTCGACTTCCATTTCTGTTTATTACCTAAAGTAAATGTGTTTGACAATAGTACCCCAAACAATTAACAAAAGTAATACTTTTAACTTAAAAGTACATCGATTTTAACCAGTAGAAATTAAACCAACGCTACTAGTACGCATTGGACAAAATGTTTGGGTAAGGAATGCTTGAAGGTACAAACTTCACCGACTCCATAAGCAATGGTATACCGCCCCCTACTGGTTGTATAACTGACTGACATTTACTTTACTTCTTACACAGTCTATGGTGCGAGCTCATTTACGGCTGGATTGTTACACCAAAATCATATTTGGTAAAATATGATTGAAATATGAAAGCAACAAGGACACTTAATTTTGTCAAAACTGTATTGTTTTAATCTTTCTGAGCGAAAGATTTTCACAGTATCAAAAGTGAATAAAAAAAAGATCAAAAGCCAACACACACTCGGCTATAACTGGTATATTATAAATCTACATTCCAAAACATTAAGATAGCATCTAGTTGAGTATAGCTTGGAAAGCATCAGATATTGTACGGACAAAACTTCGGCAGAATTTAAGGACTACATACACCTAAATGACATATTCCTCATCAATCAAGGCTGATCCTCAACAACGTATCATTTTGGAGTCTGTCCTCATAAAAGAGCAGAATAACAAGCATGAAAGTAAGATGTACGAGATGCAGGACACCACGGACGTCAATGGGCTGTGGGGGAAAAAAAAAGGTAGCATTGTTTTAGCATTGGTTTATACAGTACCAACCCCCAAACATGTTTCTTACAATCCAACAAAGTCTTGGAAACCCTAAAGTGATGGTGTACTCCCCAAACAAAAAAGGTCTTCTCCCTAGTGTATCTGCGTCCCTTAGAATGAACGTGTAGAATAATGGGTGGATGTACTTTGCACTATTCTCTATGAATTGACCGGAGTGTTAAGAATGTGTTGGATTTTAAGGAAGGATATTATAGGGGTACCCTTTCTTAGAATCAAACATCATGCAGAGTAATGTCCAAAATGTGATGCAGTAGCATTCATTCAATAGATCATGCATGACAATCTAAATGAAACTCATCACATTGCACATATGAGGCCAGTGATTTACGCTACATGGCCCATTTAAGTGTTTATATTACCTTTGTCGGTGCCAACATGGCAAATGTGTTTCCAGGAGGAGCAAACATTTCACTTTACTTAAAAAAAAAAAAAAAAAAGTACATGTATTAGGCAAGTGTCATGTCCCATCCTATTGTGACTGATACATTTTCAATTGGAGAGAATACATGGTGTTGGGCTTGAGAGGGAGACATTAAGCGGGCAAGATTGGCACACAGAGCTATAACCCTCATCAGACCAGAAAGCTAGCACCCCCGCACATAACAGGAGAATAGTTTATCCCTTTCATGCGAAGTAGCCTACTTTCATGAAGAAACATTGTTTAAATTAATGTAATTTCTTTATGAAAGTAGTCTGTGATCAAGATCGAGCAGGATATATGCTACAAAACTGCAACACAATATAAAATCGAAGAGCAATACAGTACTTTTAGAGCACCATGTTAAAAGTTCCCAAGATAAAAACTTTTGTGATAAAAACATATTTATTTCATGAAACGGGAAGTGTTTACATTACTACATAATGAAGCGCATGGATGCAGTAGATTAAACAGGTTTTTCTTTTCTCATTTTGCACCTCTCACTTGGTGAACAATGCAAAGATATCAAAGGGCAAGCTTGGCCTCGCGAACCGTCCCTCGCTGATGAGTCTTTTAAGTATTTCAGTCTTCTGAATGGAAAAGAGACAATTGTAACAGGGTCCCTTGGCTTGGAGCGGAGAAGAGAAACAGGAATGAAAGCAGGGCCTCGGGCCAAACGGGGGAGCGCGTTTAAGGAGTTTTTTATCTGGCACTTTTCCAAGTTATTGAGCTGTGTTTGAATGAACCTTTTTGAGGGTGAAGTTGGACCAGTTCACTGCGACCTTCTGGCGGTTTTGCTTCGCAGAATCCAGGCAAAATCTAGAATAACAGGAAAGGGAGACGGCAAATCACAATTAGTAATTGGGGTGATACTAGTCTATAGAAAAGGGGATAAATGTATAGATAGATGTTCTTAAGTTGTTAAACAGAATGACAAACCTTTTGAAGTATTCCACCTCCCTGTCGATCTCATCCATTTCGGTTGGATCGACGTCTTTTGGAAGAAATACATCCTCTGGAAAATGATAAAAAAACATTTTTTAATGCAATACCTTCTACATTTCCGACCAAGTTAGGATATATCGGTGGAAGGAAAGAACATTTACCAATTGCACTGCTGGACTTTTCTCCCTTGTTTTTGTTCTTCTTGTTTCTACCCTTCGATTGCTGCTGCTGCTGCTGCTGCTGCTGCTGCTGCTGCTGTGCATTTTGGTGGGTCCCGGGATGGGTCCTGCCATCTGAATCCAGCTCAGATCGACCTCCCCGCACCTCCGTGTCAGCTTTCGCCCGCTGTGCATTGGGGAGGCCGCCGGCGGCTCCGTTGGCCGCCTGTCTGCTCGGCCTGCCCTCCTCGGCCCTCCGTGGGCCGCTCCGCTGGCTCTCTGCCAACTGCTGGGGCTGCTGTCGGCTTCCCGCTTTGGCGCCGCCAGAACTCGTCTCGGCCACCCGGGACTCGTTGCTCCTCTGCGTCTCGCCGGAGGGGAGGGCTTTGGTGGGTCTGGTTGAACTCTGCTCAGCGGCGGCCTGCTCCTGCCTCTGCTGCTGCTGCTGCTGCTGCTGCTGCTGCTGCTGCTTCCGGTTCTTCTTCGACTTGGCAGCACCGGCTGCATTGTTCCTAGTCTCGGAATAGTCCTCCTTCGATTTCGCCGTGGCCTGGGGCAGACCTTGCGCATGGCTTTCGGACACGGCGGCGGCGGAGGCGGCGGCGGTAGCAGCGCCTCTTTCTGGAGAGTGAACCCGGCTGTGCTTGGAAAGGTTAGGAGGAGTTTGCAACCTCTGGACGTCCTTTTGCCCCGCGGCGCCTTCTGCGGTGGTGGAGGCGGTGGTGGACGACAAGACGGCGCCAGCGTCCTCCCACCCATTGACCAGGTCCAGGTGGTTCTTAAAGGTCCCCAGGGAAAGGGGAGCCAGATCAAGGTCTATCTGCTGAATGTCCGTCGAACCGTTAAGGTGAGACAGTAAGTGGTTGCCCTCCAAGGTGGCCGCCTTCTTTGGGAAGTCGTTGACATCTAGGTTCAGGTCGTACATGCTAAAGGAGGCTCTGATCGAGTCCTTGATGGTGTTCTTGATTTCCTCCAGCCGACTGGTAAGGAAGCTGTTCACCCGCTCCAACTCCAGCTGAGGCCAGTCCAGCAATCGGCCCGCCTCCGATCCGTCGGCCATCGTCTCGTCGGCCGGCTCGTCTGGACCGGACTGGGGATCGCCACTCGAGGCCTCCATACCGCCACACTGAGCCTTCTCCTGCCACACACAAATAACATTGACAAAACATTATTTGCTGACGACCCCTGGGTTGTCGATGAAGTTCGGTGCGATCAATGTTATCCCCTCACCTTCTTCTTCTGTTTGTGGCGGGCCCGTTTGGCAGCCTTGGCACTGTTGACGGGTTTGGGCTCGGAGCTGTTGATGAAGTCCAGCAACTCGTCCACGTCCCGGTTGTCGATGGCGCTGGCTACCGTCAGGTCTAGGTCCTGGCGCAGAGGGGGCTCCTCTTTGCGCCTGGTCAGGCGGGAGCGGAGCTTCTCTCGGATCTCGGCGTAGTTACGGCTCGTTGGGGCCGCTGGAGGCTGTAAACGAACAGGGGATTTCGTTCCGTTA
This sequence comes from Gadus macrocephalus, assembly GCF_031168955.1. Taxonomy (NCBI): domain Eukaryota; kingdom Metazoa; phylum Chordata; class Actinopteri; order Gadiformes; family Gadidae; genus Gadus; species Gadus macrocephalus. The sequence continues at coordinate 16,167,458 of NC_082391.1, read as the reverse complement.
CCGCTTGCCCTCTTTAATGCGATTTCAGCTCTGTATCGTTACGAAAACCTCGAGCACTATAAACCGGCGGAAAACAGTCCCTTCCGCTGCTTAATAAGAAAATCTCTGTCTCTGTAGGTCCCTGTTGAGTGCACTTACCGCATTGTGACCAAAGAACTCGCAGTAGCAACAGTCGCAGTATTTCCCATCCTTCTGGTTGGTTGAAGAGGAGGCGCAGGAGCTCCTCTCCGAGCTGCTGTCCTCGTCCTCCCCGTCGTCCAGCTCGGACGGAGCGTGGCACAACGCCCCGTTGACCATTTTGTGGCTTTTACATGCCTGGTCCCTACACAAGTAGACAGATGGAGACACAATGAGCCGTGTTGACGGATGCCTTTTCACAGAAACATAATTTAGAGCATTGAGTCAAGGCAATATGAATAAAGCCCCTTTTGGTCATTCTTCAAACATTGCACAGATACATCATACTAAATTTTGAAGTGTCTTTGGCAACTTTTTGGACCAGGACATACGATTAAATAGTTTTCGTGAGGCAGTATGAAACAGGAGAATCGCCAATGTTGAATGACAGGTAGGCGGAGTTCCATGCATGTTCAACAAGTTTAGCAACAATGATCAGCAATGTCCAGAAATCCAAACCGAAAGGAAAATATAAACAGCACAGTGCTGACGTGTTGGTGCAAAATGTGCACTTCTGCACTTTGAACGTTGATTTACTTTTATTATTTTATTGGATATTCAACAGATCCTCACGCTCTGAATTATTGTTGTGACACGGGGAACTAAAGACGAGATTACCCTAATCAGTACCGTGTATAGCAGTTTATACCCGCCCAGGAAACTGGGCTTCCAAGCCTACCTGCTGGGCAGCAGTATTCCTTTCTATAGAGCTTGGTCATTTTTTCAGCCAGTACCCGGAACTAAAATGAAATTCGACTGTATCAAATTTCCCAAATGGATGGAATGTTAAAATTGCTGTTTGAAAGTATTTCCTGCTTGCTGCAGTGAAAAACAGAAAAAGAAAACAGAAAAAACAGCTCGACACGCCCAGCTCCGGTGTTGATACCCACATGGACAGTACCGAATCCAGATTAAAACTGACTTTTCGAAATGTGACGATTTTGATTATCAAGCTTGAATTTTTATAATTTATTTTGTATTTCTTCCATCCCTCATAGTAAGCAACAACACCAACCTGCAGGCCCCTGTCGCGACATGCCCGCCGTTGGGAGGCGCGACCGCTCCGCCGTTGTGTCCGTTGCAGGGATGGTTACAGCCCATTAGAGACGGGCCCAGCTTGCTGTGCTGCGTGACCACACCGGGAATGTGGGAGTTTTTGCACGGGCTGGGTTTATGGACCGACGTGGGGCTGTCGGGGCCGGAGGAGGACGAGGCGAGCTTGGCCGTGGGACTGTGTGGGTTGGGCACCAGCGTGGAGAAGGGCGCATGGGCCGCGGCCCCGGGGTTGGAGGAGGAGGAGGAGGAGGAGGAGCTGACGTGGCCGTGCTGCCCCGAGCTCTGCTTGGGGGGAACGAGGGAGGAATGCTGGGAAGAGAGGCCCGTGGGGCTGTTGGGAGGCACAGACAGGTCCGAGTGTTGGTGGTGGTCACCGGGGTGGAACGCTTCACCTGGACACGGGGGAGAGAAGAGGGGGGAAGTGGATGAGGGGTGCACCAACTTCAGAGAATGTATTCCCAGACGTTCTCTCAAGTTAGGGTTGGATGTCATCAAAAAGCGAGAACAACAAATCTTCAGTTATTCTGAGACTAGGAAGCTGAAGTTAAACAAATACACAAGGACTTTTGACGTATCTGTCAAGTCATTCAAGGAAGGGATCTGTTTATTCGTTTCCTACCCGGAGGGGTCGGGCGACGGCACATGGTCTTGAAGTGCTTGGGGGTGGTCTTACAATGGTCAGCTGAGGTAGACAGGGGATTCCCGAGAGAAGAACCACTGGAATTCTGGGATGGGTGACTGTAGGGACACACTTTGGGCGTGGACGTTTTAGCAGATTTACCAGGGGCCTCGTGAAGGCCTCTTTTATCGTGACAAGTCGATCCCCCGGTTATACCTGCAATCGAAAAGAAAGGGGTTGGAATGATCTGTAGCATCGGAAGGAATCATCTTTTGCATCTGTAATGTGACGTGTCCCCCCAGGCACAACAAACCAAACTTCGCCCAGCCAATGATCATACCACAATATTTGCTTATTGCTCTCCAAAATAACTGAGACTGACACATAACCCCAAGTAACAATCGATTATCTTGCCACGAGTCATTTAAACGTATTCTTATTCCTAATCCTATTCTAAACCCTAAAGTAAGTTAACACACCTTAAGAGTGTGCTCGGTATTTTTGGATCACAATCAAAATCAGATTTTATATTTCTGCATGAAAGCCCGTCATGACGGAGGCAAAGTTTTCATTAAACATTTTGCATATTTCCTTTTCCACTACCTCTGTGTGCTGACTGCCAATACAGCATCCAACCCATAGGCAAGTGGTAGCATGTGACATCCATAACGCTTCTCCACAAACAAATAAAGATAAATACAACCTTAATATTTTCATTATAATTCATAGGACTAGTACTACTGCCAAGGTAAACATAGTTTTATATGTCCAACGTCTCCTTGGTGAGTATCGAACCAACCCATTAAATACTAGATAGTAATTGAACCACCATGGCTGCCAAGAAGGACTTTGTTCCAAACCAGCTCTTCAAGCCAATTCCTAAGCCTAAGGACATTTGCCACTCTACAGTAGTGTCAATGGCTAAACACATTATGGTTTCCATTTCACCCCACTGATATACAAGGTCCCCTTTTCAATGGTCCAATTAATCCTCCATTTAACATGACAGTGTGTAGGCCTTTGTTTAGTGAGGACTATGCTCTTCTTTCATTGGTCATTCCATTAAGAGTTAGATATCTTTGGATCATATACATGTCATATGAATGAAATCAAATGCATTCATTACAAGGATGAATAGAACAAAACAGATCTACTTAACAGTCTCTCTCTTTGAGTGAGGTGAATGATGAAGGCCTACTTTTAAATATGATTAATGAGTTGGTCTACCTATACAGCTTCTTTTCAGATTTACTCGTCAATGTTTGTAAAAAAAAAATTTAACTGGACAAATCGCCTTTAATGTGATTATAAAACATGAAAAACCCTCAACAAGATGAAGTTATTAAGGGCGGCTCATTTAGTGCAACACAAATAAATCTAAAATGTCATGAATCTTATTTTTATAGATAAAGATAAATTATGAGCGATTCATGAATGAATAGTGAGATTGGGTCCAACTTTGAAGCCTTACAAATCAAATAATTCCACCAAAACAGCCAACAATCTCTAAAGCTGATCTTTGGTTAAGATAACAGCCATATTGGTTGACCGGAATATCAAAGAGAAACCACTTTGTGAGCTACAAACCTTGCTGGGAGTGCGAAGAAGCATTGTGGTTACAGTGGACCCCGCCGTTTGTATGGACCGAGTTCCAGAGCCCTGACAGCTTGTGGGCGGAAAGGAAGGAGCTGGGGTCCCAGTCCACAGAACTGTGCTCTGGGAAACCGTTCCCACAGCTCTGGGATTTACAGGAGGACGAGTGGGAGAGAGGTACCTGAAAAATAGAGACAAAAAAAGGGGATTAGGGTGTTGCCTCCAAACATATACTGTTCTGGGGTCCACCCCCAATGGCGACAGACTACCTGTAGGAATCTTTTAGGAAGATGCCTAACCACTACCTGCTCCAAAATCACTGCAAGTGAGCTTGAATAACTGTCTGCTGAATGATTTGAATGGTCAATACACACCATGAATTTACCATTATAAATCTACATGTACACATATTCATCTATTTTGGAATGGAGTTGTGGCTCAGCTTGACAAGGCGACCATAGTACAATAAGAGGAGAACTACTTGAACATGGATATTATCAATTGTACTGTGACTAGTGGCACATTTTAACGTTTCAGATGGTTAAGGAAATTATATCCCTGTGATTTTTTTTTTTAAAGAAGACAATAGGCCTGGAATAGCCCATTGCCGTTACAAAAGATAATGCATGTGACTATGATTTTGGTTAACATTTAGTTAGGATTTGCATAGGATGGAAAGCAGATAAATTATGTAAAGATACAAGGAAGAAAGATGACAGTGTCGAGCAGTTGACTGCACTAACAATAACACAGAAAAATTGAAAGACAAGCTATTATCGAGACAGCAGGCTGAAACTGGAAAAAAATAGATAGAGATTGACAGAAGTCATTTTCAGGTCACCATGTCACTGAATGCAATACCAATGTTTAGCAATGTAATGGAAAATGTATCTGATGCGATTGTTATGCCTTGCAATGATATATACATTACTATGCATGAACTCAAATGCATTAGAAAACAGAACATATATTAACAGAATGTTTTTACATCTCATAATTGTTTTGATCAAATTAAATCACAATAGGCGGATATAAAAGAGCGAGTGACAGTACGTTTCACTTTGTGACCAACACCATTGTTTCACCTGACACAGCCACACAGAAACCCACACGGGTTAACTCAGCATTACAGTTATCAGAGAAGACTTTGCCCAATCTGTAAGTTATGAGGGGAGCTGCAAAACTAGCGACCCTGTCAGTAAGTCTAGGCTTCGATATGTTATATATGACGAACAGAATTTAAAACTGATGATGTTATTGACACATTATACACACAAGATATTTGGTGTGCATTGACTTGACAAAATGTATTTCTCTATACACAAAGTGAAACTTCCATTTCAATTTTCAATTTCATTGGGGGGGGGGATTTCCTCGTAAATAAGTCCATATAATTACGATAGACATTATATAGTGCAGCTCAAAAAACCTTGTGGGTTGTACCAGCATGTCAACTAAATAAAATGTGTTTACACTTAGTGATGATTTCACAACATAAATGTGACTGTTTCGACCAACAGTATCTATTTAAACCTGATACTCTGGGAACTCATAAGTTGAGGTTATTCACCGGTGTAGGCGGCTCTTGGGTGCTCCTCATTTCCTCCTCTTCCACGCTTTTTCGGCAGCTCTGGCATATCCACAAGGGTACTTCTCCCAGCAGGGACTGGGACAGGGAGGGTACTGCATCAGCCAGCTTGCGCCCCGGCACCTCACGCAACAAGGCCTGGGAAAGGGCAGGCATGGCGTCAGCCAGCTTGGTGCCGTGGCCTCCGGGGAGTCCATTTGCAGAACCTGCACCCCAGTCCTTAAATTCCCGGTGGCACAGAAGGCAGCAGGTGTGCATAGGCTATGTGGGAAGGATAACCACATGGAGGTCAAATAAGATTGGAACAGCTTCCCACCTTGTTGTTGATATACACAAAACGTGTTATTTTACACACGGAGCAGCTCATTTAGCGATGTTGTGGAACGTGATAGAGGTCGTTAATACTTTTGTTTTTAGAAAAAAATTGATATATTCTTGCTTGAATAATGGGTACAGTCATTTGCACTGGGGACAATCAGGAGATAGTATTTGATAATAACTACATAACATGTGGAATCAAACCCTACAAGCAAGTAGTTAGCAGTTTCCGGTGACAGCTAAAACCTGACCCTACTTGAGTTATGCTCACTGCTCATATCTACAATTATGAGACCCTTACTGTGAGTTATTACAACGTGCATAAACTTTATTCCAGCGACTGATTGTGTGAAGATCGAACTCAATGAGAACAATGGATCACCGCTGTGTTGAACATTTAGCCAGTAGTGCCCAGATCGGTGTCTCTACAGCTATCTCGTTAGCTGGTTAGCGGCTGCTGTGCTGAACGTTCTAGCTAGCTTTAAGTGTAATCCATGTGTGCTGCACAACACGCTAGTGCATGTACGACAAGGCATTGCAACTTGGTATCATTGGATGACCTGGAAAACGCCAGGAATGAAGCACAAAGCAGGCAGACACAATGTCACCTATCCGCCTCAGAGTGGGCTAACAATGCTAACTAGACTGGCTCAGTGCCTGTGGTGGACGCCTCCTCCTCGCCGACCTACTACTTCTTATCACCCGTTTATCTAGCAGCAAACCCGCGCACTGCCCTCACCATCCATGTTGCACTGAACATGTGGAAAAAAAACAAAGACACCGCGGGGTACGTATGAGATTCTCCAGTCTCTCCTAATCATGGAACTCCACATATACACACACACACACACACACACACACACGCATAGGGGATGCTTTGTGGGGCTAACAAACGTTAGCATCAAGCTACCTGGTTTGCCCTGGCGGCCAGTCTCTCCAGCCCCACGTCTCCGCCACCACCGCCGGCCGCATCGCCGGGAGAGACGGGCTTCTTCGGTAGGGCTTGCTGCCCAGGCACCAGCTCCTTCTGGACGACTCCGGGTTGTTTACTCTTCTTCCTTGCCATTACACGAGTAATTGTACAATCCGTTGGGGGCGAGTTTTTGCACCGGTTTAGGGAGAAGGTGAAAAGCGATGTTGTTTCTGGTGGACCACAAATGTTCTAGCTTCTCTAGTCAAGACAACAGTCAATATGGCGGAGCGCTGGCACACTGGAGTTCAGAGGTTAAAGATACTGCTGGCGACGAGACTTCAGTTCAGCTGATGATCGCTGCTAAACATGCACGTACTCAACGCCATATGTGTGTTTATATATGAATAAGAGTTCACGGAAAAGTCGTTTCATGGAGTTATCGTCTTTCAAACAATAAAAAAAATAAGTGACGATATTTGCTTGGCGATTTGTGATGCTGTGTAGTGGTTCATTTATTGGATTTTTATTTTTGTTTTTTATTAAAGAAATGTGCTCGTTTTGTCTCGTGTAAATCTGACATTTTTGGACATATTGAAACCATTCATCCTCCTCGATCTTTCTGATCAGAGAAAGTGACTGCTTCATGTGGATCCAATGTCTTTCCTCATCAATAAAACAAGTATTAAATACAAACAAATTACAATGGGTAAGACTGAAAAGGGGGGGGGGGCAATGCATAAAAAAACCAATATAATAACTTTAAATAAAGTATAATCTCGTCCTTTTACGGTAACATCACGCCTATCAGGGAATACTGCGAGCGTCTTTTTAATTTTAGCACGGAAATAAAGAGTGCATATAGTTTACCGGAATAATATCACCAAATAGTGAGACAAATGTCTCTGTAGATTCATGGAGGCATTATAATCATGGACCTATATTGTATAATACGGGCAGGGGTCGAGGTGGAGACAAATAATGGCGCGCTTATGGAACTTTACAAAGCAGGAGGGAGTGGTCGAGGAGGTGGCTTCACAGTGACGTGTTTTACGTGGTGTATGTCTGAATTTGGTTTGTTGAACTGCAGACGTAGCATTAATAGCTGCTGGTAGGACCTGCTCTGCTGTTCCAGAACACAATCTTAGTTTTGTTTTTTGCACCCTGTAGATTTTCATCTAAAGAAATGGAAGCGACCATCTGCAACATCCAGGTTCTCCTTCAGGCTGCAGAGTTTTTGGAAAGAAGAGAAAGAGGTCAGTATATTGACTGTCAGCTGTCATTTTATAAGGAAGCAAATGGGTTTAGTTGTTAAAACAACAAATGCAAATAAAAACAATGCAAATATGAATTACTATGCATGGGGTTAAATGTTTGCGGCAATTTACTGCATGGAATATGCGAGTTTTATGTCTTCGGTCGATACCTTCGCTTTGACTCAGTGACCTACCGTGCACATCATTGTACTCAACCGCGCCAATTCTGGACCATTTGAAACTCGGATGCACCGCCGAGCGCAAAGAATGAATGGATGTTCTTAAACAACGCGTCGCATTCTAACGCTTCTTTCTTCCCGTTGATCGTACATTTAATCTGTGTTTTGTTTTTTGTTTGTTTGTTATTTGCTGCATTCAGAAATGTTGCGAATAGTTTATGAAGGATGGCGCCAAAATCTGATAACAAAAACATCAGGCTGAGGATGTTGACAGCAGTAGAACCATAGCTGTGTTATAACAGTATTCCGAATAATCCTGTCGTTTGGAGCGCAAATATAATAACAACTACGGAATAGTAAATATAACGTAGTTGCAGAGCGTTAAATGAATTTTTCTTTCTCATCGATTCAGCGTTTGGGTGTTTGTATGGTTGATCCTACAGAAGCAGAGCACGGGTATGCTTCAGTACTTCCTCCCAGTACAGAAGATTCGGACAGGAGAAACAGACAGAAAAACAAGAAGCTATCGGGTCCGGGTGGCAATAGGTGATTTCACAACAGATACAATGTCAAAAAAGGGTGTGGTTCCTAAACCTGATGTTTTTGTTTTCTACCTCTTACACACCTCAAAATAATAAATTCATCTGTTCTTATAACTGAAATATTATTGCTTTTTAATTACAGGCTAGTTCACAACGAGCTGGAGAAAAACAGGTAATACACATTAAATATTTCAAAGTAACGACGGGCCTATTATATATTTTAAACCAGCGCTTTGACATATTTATTCTTGTACAATGTTAAAAATGTACTACCGTTCACAATGTTAACACACTTGAGGTAGTGGTACATTGTTTTGTGAGGACTTAATCGATTTCCTGTTTTTGTGCAGGCGAGCTCAACTGAGATTCCATCTGGATCAGCTCAAAGAGCAGGTCCCCCTATCTTCGGACTCGGTGAGGAACACCACGCTCAACCTGCTCAGACGAGCACAGCTTCACATTAAGGTAAGAAGAACAGTGGGAACGGAGACCGGTGTGGCCCTTGGCTGCTCCACAGCTGGCTCTATGTTTCTCCACCGTGCCGCCCCTTGTTTTGGCACCTCATGCACACATTCTGATAGACATGGATGCATGCATATTTTGGATTTAGTTTAGTTGTGTTTACCATAGTCTATTTAATTAAATGTATTCTGTATATGTGTGTATGTGAGTAGATCTATATAGTAGTTATAACGTGTAACAGTAGTTATCATATCTTAATTATTTTGGTTTCATATTCTGATTATCTCATGTGTCTATGTCTATTTCTTCTCATTTTCGCTGCTGCAACACCAGAACCTCCCAGCGACGACTTAAATAGTTTTGTCTCTTAATACGTTATTTTGGTTTTGTTTTGTTTGCTTTGTCACGTCTCAGAAGCTGCAGCAGCAGGACGAGCGTGCCCAGCACCTGAAGGACCGCCTGCAGTGGCAGCACCGGGAGCTGCGAGGTCGGCTGGACCAGCTACAGAGGGGCAGCGAGAGGACCAGGAACGACAGCCTGGGCTCTGTGGTGTCCTCCGAGAGGTCAGACTCTGACAGGGGTAAGAGACTCGTCATTGGTTTCACTTTGATTTGAATGTTACTTTAGGCAAATGTTTTGTTTTTGTTTTGGATTAACCCCAAGCAAATCTAAAAAGTGGATTTAAATGTCTGGTGCTACAAGCTCCTTTCAGCTATAGCTTGTTCTTGTATTCAACTCTTGTGGTCTAATGGCGTTGGTCTTTGTGGTTTTCTTGTTGCAGAGGACGTGGAGGTTGATGTGGAAAGCATTGTTTTTGAATGCGTGTCCTCGGATGGACTCGGCATTACACACACTGATGTTGACCACTGTTACTCCAGCTCGGATAAAGACTGGCTATGACGGCCGAACTGGCTGTGGTAAACCTTTTCTATTATTTTATCTGACAAGGCGAGAAAGAAGAGTGAAAAACTAAAATACATTCCAGACGGTCTCAGAAAGGACATAGGACAAGAGAGGGAGAGATTGGATATTTATGTGAAACTGTGCAGCCAAACTTAGACTTCATCTTTTCACCAAAGCTGGTGACTCAAAATTCAACTTTCCAGATCGGTCGTAAAAGGTCTGACTACAAGCTGAATGGAACTAGTGTTCCTCATACTCACTGTCCATTTGCACTGACGAGCCGTTTTACTGAGCTGAGAGGAAAATAATGGAGAGTGAACCTGTTCCCACCTCACTCAAGAATTCAATCCTTACAATGCGTAGGACTCCATAATCTAAAAGGGTTATTTAACAATATTTTGAAATACAGTATTTTCTTTACATTTGATCCAGCTTTATGGTTTCGTCTACTACTAAAACAATTTGTCAGCACTAAGAAACTTAAAATTCAGGAATTAAGTCATGTAAACACTCGTACAGTAACCTTTATTTTTGTATTAATATTATTATGTCATGTATTTTATTATTTTCCTGGTTGCACAGAGCATCCACCCATTGCACTTGTATTTTTCCTTGAAAGGGTTGTGGGTTTTTTGATCTGGAGAGGCAACTGGTCATGTTTGCACATTTTCTACCAGGCAACGAAGTAATTGTATTGCATGATCTTCCTAGGGAATAACGTGTTGTCAAAACGATATTAGGTCAGCCGACATTATTCCTATAATCCGGAATTGATGAACTGATAGCTCACCAGCCACTCCACTCTTTCGGTCAGGCTGACCGTGGACGCCTCACTAGTTGTCTTCAATATGCTAATAAGTTACTGATTCCGTCTATATAACACAGGAACACCTTGAAAGATTGCGTATATTAAAAGCTTTAAGAAGTGAAAGTTGGTCTAGCACCACTTCACACAATGCTAATCTTGGTCCACTCCCATTACCCTATGGACAATAATGTATGTTCAACTCTTAAATGACCGAATCATTTATAACTTATCAATACAACCACGTTCTTGTTAATAACAAGCAGGACCTTACCTAATTTATTTTGAGGTAGACCAGAAACTTGATGGCCAGTTTAGTGTAGGGGACAAGTTTTGTGGAGTGGTGAGTAATGTTTTAGACCAACGCTTCTATACTTGTCATACTCTGAACAACCACAGTGTGGCGTAGACATTAGGATTGTCGTTGTAAGTCGGAACAATGGTTGCTTAAGTGATTGCAAATGTGAACAGTGAAATTGTGTTTGTATTTAAACTGTTCCGTTATAACAATTGTACTCTTAAATGCATATGCAATTGTCATGACGTGTTTCATTATGCATGCAGTAGACTCAAAGTCAGGATAGAGAATGCAACCTGTAATTCTTATGCAAGTGTTGCTGTATTACAAGTATGTGTATCCTGTACTTTTACATTGAATATTTTGAAGCAGCTGGCTTCCGGATAATATATGCAAGATGCCTTATTTTCTTGTAACGACTTATGTATGCATTAATTCATCTGTCTATTTCCAGTAATATAATGTAGCATTTTTATACCAGTGTACTTTTTGAATGAATAAATATTTTATATATTTACCCTGAATGCATTTGACTGTTGTAAACCACCTTGCAATAGTAGTCTAATTGAAGCACAAAGCATAAGTTAATAGCAAAATTTATATTTATTGACATTATCAAGCAATTGCAGGAGCAAGAGCATACATGTACATGTGTATGCATTAGCTGCGATAGTTGATGTAAACAAGGTAACTGTTTTCATGACATACAAATCTACTAGGAATAGAGAGACATTTTCTGCATTCTGGTCCGTCACACATTTGGGTACTGATGTGGGTCCAGACTTGATTCAAAAGGCCGTACTTGTGTGATAGAAATCAGGATGGTTAACCATTATGTGGAGGAGTAATCACACTTCAATTTGAAGCAAGGAAAAAACTTTTTGCATGGAAAGCTGAATCAAGTTAACTTCAGATTAAATATAACAAAACAATGACTGTATAGATTAAAACTATATACAAACAAAAACAAGATTGTAAATTGATATAAATTAAAAGTAATTTAAGCGTGGTTGTAAAATGCTGTTAAGCGCGAGTAAGCTTTACACGTCATAAATCATACATTTGGGGTTCGATTACAACATTCAAAATCGATGTGATGTTCGTATCTAAACAACACGAAGACCTTTGATGTCAAGAATGTAGATAGAAGTAACTACGGGGAGAGGAAATTGGAACACAGCTCTAGCTGTCATGGTCCAACCATCTTTAAGCCTTCTGGAGGTGTTGGCCTAGAACAAAATCCCCCTCCCCTCTTTCTCCCCCAATACTTATTTGGACTATTGGGGGGGATAACAGTAACTTTTCTGCCAAGATTGTACCCCTGATATCAGACATATTGTTTCTTTTGGGCTTGAGAGGCAAGGTCTTTAGCTTTCTCCTTGGCAGCCAAAGCCGTCCCTCTCGCCCGTTCTGTAGCAGTTTCTGCCAAGGTCCTCGATGGAGTTTCACCTGTGAGTTATCATGAAAGACAGGCATGTTAAAGTTAAAAATGAATTATCAACATAAGAAATGGATTTAAATAGATTAAATTGAATGATTTTAAATCTTGAATTATTTTGTCCATACACAGGATATTTCATTAGTTAAAAAAAAAAAAAAATTCTACTTTTAACAATATACTTATAATTGTATTAATTATTACATAACCATTAATACACACAATGTTGTACCTTGCATTTTGGCCAAGATATATTCAAAGCCTTTCATGGTCTTTGTTGCACTGGTCTTAAATCGTGCAAGGCCGAATTCCTGAAACAATAGAGTTGTATGACGTCAGAAAAAGCAAACATCTCAAACAATAGCATGTGCGCATCACACATACTTCATTTCTCCAAGTCAAATGATAACCAAACCTATTACCTAGTTAACCAAAATCAACTTTATAACTATGATATTTACAATTATAACAAGTCAGTGTATAAGTAAAAAAAAATAAAGTTTGTTTGCCCTTTACCCTAACGACACTAATGCAGGTCTCTCCCTCAGGTGCACTGACCTGAATAGCTCTGGAAAGCCCATAGACCTTAGAGGAGATCCAAGCCTCTCTCTTTATTTCTGTCCAGCTGCTGTTCTCCGAATCAATCCCATAAACGCACCGCTCCTCCACAGACTGGAGCAGGTGGGGAAAGCGAACCAAAGAACACAAGGTTAACGACACACGGGTCACTGTTGTAAGAGGAACATATCCATAGTAGCGCGATCAAAGATGATTAGTACCATGAGGCGGGCATGGGTAATGTTCCAAGTTAAGGTGGTCATGGTCCTTTTCTGAGGGTCCACTATGGAGTCCTCGATGACATATGCCAAGCTGGACATGTGTTTGGGGAGGTACCGCTCCATCCAGCGAGGAGCCCTGCTAGTTTTGGTCATCAGACGTCTGGAAATGAGGCAGTTGCTTGGCGTAACCTCTCGGAAAATTATATCTTCCGTTAAAACATGGTTACTGTATTGGAGGAGGCAAAACGCATAAATTATAAGAATGCTGTATGTAATATACCACTGCATATTGTACCTATGTGAGGTGGCTTGAAGCCACTAAAACAAGTAATGACACTGTGTGTGTGTGTGTGTGTGTGTGTGTGTGTGTGTGTGTGTGTGTGTGTGTGTGTGTGTGTGTGTGTGTGTGTGTGCGCGTGCGTGTGTGTGTCAGTTGAGAAGGTAACAACAAAGATCAGAAGAAGAGTGAGCTATATTTTCAGTATTACCTGTAAGGGTTGGGATAGCGTTGCCAGTATGCAACGCAAGCTTGGTCCCATGTACATTTCAGAAGGCCTGCACAGCAGAAATACTTCACCATTGTTCCCTCTGGTAGTAGTCTGAAGAGATAAAGCAGGAATGTGGTTGACAAACAACATTCTGCTCTTATTTAAATGCTCAGGAAATGCACACAAAGCTTCATAAAAAGCTTCAAAATATCATTCTAACTGAATCTTTAGTGAAAGAGCTGCGCCCGAACTGCATTACGGTCAACACATGAATAGCACCAGGAGCCATAAATGGTGTCAAAGTTGAACGGCGAGGCAGTATGGTGAGAGGACGATAGCTTCCTTGATAGCCATGGCTAGACCTAAACTCTTCATGATGAATGAATTTTAGGATTACATTACTTTTGTCCATATATAAACTATGCTGTATCACTGTCGATCACGACGATAATAATATGAATCAAAATGTACCTGTAAAACCATTCAAAACGAAAAGTAAACGAATCTCCCGTTAGATAGCAAAAAGGTGACCAGCTACATGTCAGACGTGAACAGCGGAAAAAGGTCAAATTCAACGACATATCCGGTGTTGGCCGAGGCTGCAAAGTCCATGTTGAGCACTAGGGGTCAGCACAGGACAAAGTATATTATGTAGCCTTTGTCACATACAAAAAGTAATGGATTTATTTATATATTTACTCATTTATTTATTTAATTGTAGATCGTTGTATGATATTATTTAAGTACTATGTAACATTTCTGGCATGTAGATGGCAGACATAGTACCTACATACTAGTATAGGCTTCCTGCTTGTGTGTTAGGTGCAGGCCTGCTCACTGTTCCCATGGTAGCCTGGTGAAACAGCTTTTTGTTTGCATGGACCACAGATCTTGAACAAACTTCCAGAACATGGGAGTTCTGCCTAAACGTTTTATTTTAAATCAGGGGAAAAAACATTTTAGGTTTGCCGCTGCATTTAATACAAAATAAAATCGGCACTCCATTTATTCTCTGATTCTTATTAAAAAAAAACACAATTATTTATTTTATTTACAAAACATATATTTTGTTGTTTTAATATCTTAAAATATTTGTAGTCGTCATGTTTTAGCATGTGATTACTTCCTTTTTAAGGCCCTATGAATGGCCTTGTGTTTGAATGGTGCATTATAAATAAACTTGTCTTGCCTTGCCTAACATTTAGACTTCTGAAGTTAGTTATGGTGGTAGAGGTAGGCCAAGAATGGCAAGACTCCACAAAGTCTAGGGAGCTTGTAAGTTATTTTTACTTAACTCAAGACATTACCCTCTTAGTATATTAAAAGTATTATACTTTTGTATTACTAAATAAGTTACTTCCAACTAATGCAGGCCTACATTAGTTATTGTTTCAGCTTGAATCGTCTATTTATCAATTTCACTCACCATACACTCCACTTAGCAAAGCAGACTTATTGAACATAAGACATAAGAAATTGATTTAAATAGATTAAATTGAATGATTTTAAATCTTGAATTATTTTGTCCACACACAGGATATTTCATTTTCTCCAAAAGTCTAAATTTTCTACTTTTATCAATATACTTATAATTGTATTAATTAATACACATACAATGTTGTACCTTGCATTTTGGCCAAGATATATTCAAAGCCTTTCATGGTCTTTGTTGCACTGGTCTTAAATCGTGCAAGGCCGAATTCCTGAAACAATAGAGTTGTATGACATCAGAAAAAGCAAACATCTCAAACAATAGCATGTGCGCATCACACATACTTAATTTCTCCAAGTCAAATGATAACCAAACCTATTACCTAGTTAACCAAATTGACTTTATAACTATGATATTTATAATTATAACAAGTCAGTGTATAAGTAAAAACAAAAGTTTGTTTGCCCTTTACCCTAACTACACTAATGCAGGTCTCTCCCTCAGGTGCACTGACCTGAATAGCTCTGGAAAGCCCATAGACCTTAGAGGAGATCCAAGCCTCTCTCTTTATTTTTGTCCATAGCAGCAAAGCAGACTTATTGAAATTAATATGCAAACGTCCTCTTTGAAGTTTAGGAAGAATGTTCTCTTGTATATTGACAAGCATTACTGCACTGTTTCTATTTTCCATTACTGCAATTACACAGAACAGTAAAATTGATGTATCCAATTATACGTTTGGATACAGCTAAAAACATGAACATTTAGATAATATACCACAGTGTTAGCGAGTAATTAATATAGCTAGAATATTAATTCATTACAATGAATCCAACACCAGTTAGTGAAAAAAACACTGAGAGGATGTTAATTTTTCTGGGTGTAACTGTCAAGTGCATGGAAATGATGTGGCAATATGCAAGAAGATACTAGTAATCTTAGCGATCTAAGCAACCCAAAATTTTCAATAGGACACGTTCATTTTTTAATATATTTTTTTAATATATTTGTACGCAAACTTCATGTATATTTTTTCATACTGTTAACCGACATGAAATATAAACAACCTACTACTTATTTGATGGTTCTCAATTACACAAACAAAGACACATACTACAACAACGAATCAATACTTGCATGTCGTTACTTGGTTGTCATTTAATACAAATGTGTTTTATTACATCGTTTGCTGATAATGGCATTGAGAGCTCTTTGCTCCCCCATGACTCATTACTGTTCATTATTGTGTTGTCATAGTTGAAAATACATCAACCAGTACAGAAGAGAAGGAGTTTAGTTTTTCATACACAAATAATTCATATGTCCACTACCGTCGGTCCGCACAGTGTTACAGCCTCTTATGGACATTAAGGGGATTAAATGTCCCCTTAATCCTTAAAAAAATAAAAACAATAGCATACCTCATACAAACATATTTCACAGATTAATACATTTCTTTACAAAGAATGCAGCATTCAAAAAATATACACATGCAAGATGTTCTCAGTTAACATTGTGGTGTTCAGAACAAAATGTTACGGTCATATATTTTTTTGTAGATGAACTGAAAATCACAAAATGCCATGAGGTCTGTCTTTCCTTTACAACGACGGGGAACGGCCCAACGCCTGGACCCCTCACACCGGGGTGGGATGGTGGGCGCAGTGACGACTGCTCATAGTGAGCCGCCGCAGCGACCGCGTCCTGAAGGATCCCTCCGTGTGGAAGCTCTCCGGCTTGTCCGTGCACCGGAACACCATGAGGAAGCCGTTCCTGTAGTTCTTGTTCATCCAGCCGTACAGCACGGGGTTGGTGAAGGTGGAGCACATGGCCACGATGTGGAACAGCGTGTAGATGAGCTTGTACTCCTTGAAGCGCAGCACCAGGTCCAGGTCGCTGGCCAGCTGGAACACGTGGAAGGGCAGCCAGCACGTGGCGAACACCACCACCACCAGGGCCAGCATCTTTGTGGTCTTCCTGCGGCGGCGCAGGCTCTCACTGTGGGTGGCCGGGCTCACGTGGTTCTTGAGCTTCAGCCAGATGCAGACGTAGGCGTAGCTGATGACGGCCAGCGGCAGGATGAACTGCAGCAGCAGCATGGCCAGGCTGTAGATGACGCCGTCGCGGCCGGTGCCGTGCGGCCACTTCTCGGAGCACACGGCGATGCGCAGGTCGATGGAGGGTATCTCCTCGTAGCGGTACTCCCGGAAGATGGCCAGCGGCGCGGCCAGCACGGCCGAGATGGCCCAGGTGAGGGCCATGATGAGGAAGCTGGTGCGCCAGGTGAGCCGCTGGCCCAGGTGGAAGACGATGCAGCGGTAGCGCTCCAGCGCGATGATGGCCATGGTCAGGATGGACACGTGCACGCTGAGAGCCTGGGCGTAGGGCACCATGTGGCACAGCACGGCGCCGAACTTCCACTCGTCCAGCAGCGTGTAGACCAGGGTGAAGGGCAGGCACAGGGTGTCCACCAGCAGGTCCGCCAGGGCCAGGTTGGCGATGAAGAAGTTGGTGACGGTGCGCATGTTCTTGTAGCGGATGATCATGTAGACGACCAGCGAGTTCCCCAGCAGCCCCAGGAGGATGATGAGCGAGTAGGCCAGGATCAGGACGATCTGGACCCCCAGGTGTTTGGTGATGTCCGAGCCGAAATCGGGTCTGTGGAAGTCTATGCTGGAGTTAGCCGGAACCGGTATCCAGCGGTAGCTCACGGTCTCCGTGGCCCCCTCCGTGGCCGCCCCCTCCCCTGTGCCGTTTGATGAGTCAGTGGGACTCATGTTCATTGATGCCTGGTTCTCAGCTGGTCACACTCCTGAGGACTAAAAGAAAGGCAGTGATTAGTCCTCAACCCGACGGTGTATCAGAGACACAGAAAGTGCCATATTTGATGAGCCAAATTAACTGTAAATAGCCATGTTCCCAGGGTGGTGTAACATGGGGAGAAGAAACCTATTTTAGCTCTTCAATTGCATAGCATTATCACATTTTGCTCATATCGAGAGCATTAAATAAGAAAAGATCATGGGTGTCATCTGTCTCCAAAGCCACAGTTAGAGGTTGGCCCGCTTTGGCTGTAAGCATCAAGAATTTAGATCAGAAAATGTATTAAATTAAAAACGAAACGGAAGGTCACTCATGCGTTTCCTTCTAAAGAAAGCGAAATTGGATTGGAGAAGTTCATGTGCGCACATACGTACTTGATATGCTCTACTTCAGGCATTTGTATTCTTATCTATCGATAGAACGTCATCTCTCTTTGGACACTTGTCTTGAGAGATGAGTCAATTTATGCAAAAACTGTTTTTGTAATTTTTCTGCTTTAATAACCAACTGTGCCCTTTCAAAGGCAAACAAAGC
Organism: Gadus macrocephalus; assembly: GCF_031168955.1. Lineage (NCBI taxonomy): Eukaryota > Metazoa > Chordata > Actinopteri > Gadiformes > Gadidae > Gadus > Gadus macrocephalus. Next base: position 16,149,258 of record NC_082391.1, on the reverse strand, counting down.
ATGCAGTTGCAAACATTATATTCAACAATACCAGTATCACACAATGGTGGTTAAAATATGGGGTTTTCTTCTTAACAAAGGTACAAAGCCTTTATCTCTATCTTTCTGACAATCCAAGTCACAGGAAGGTCATTTTCAAAACTACCTCGCTCTTCGCTCATTGTTGTGGCATTTTTGTCATAACAGAGAATCTTTGTCCTGAGGATACCAAAAGCTGGAGAAAACTGGCAAAAAAAAGAACTCCTTGAATACATTATATAATCAGCCTCTGTTGCCTGTATTTTTCATGCCTGCATTGATAAGACGACATTGGGATAATATTCCCATTATTAGATTTGTTTGATTTGTCTGCTGTTTAGCTATGACCAGGGGAATTAAGTTCTTAAATATAATGAATGTGGCCCCTTTGGTCGAATATATTCAAAGATGGGTATTGATATATTTGATCAATAAATATTGAAAATCCAAAGCCTTTTACATTGCTGCACACTTCATCACTGCATGCAATGGAGATGACGTATCATGCCATTAAACAGCCATTCAATGACCTGCAAATGAACACGTATTAACACCATAGGGATTTTATGATCAAAGCAAAAATTATAGCATGTCACTGCCATCTGACCTGCTATGGCACTTACCTGTAGCTACTTCCACATTAGTCAAAGGTGAAACACACAGTAATATTAAGGGTCATCGAACAGCCTGCGATGTAGATGAAAAACGTGGATTCATAAAGCCATCCGACTAACATGTTACTAGAAGTCAGTCCGTGCCATTGAGAAATAAACCAAGATTAGTTGAGTCCTTCCAAGACAAATAGTTGCTTCCCAATAGTGGTAAAAATTGACAGAAATTCTGCGTGTCTTTCTTGTGCGATTGTGAACTGATGTCAGTGGAGTTGCCGGTGTCAGGTCTATGCGTAATTGGTCCAGATTCAATTTATGTTGCACTTTCAATCCATTAATCTGCTTGCAAGCTATTGAGTTCCTGTGACAAAGTACATATGCGTTTTAAACGGTGTCTTTCAACCAAGTAGTATACCTTACATTAAGTAATCCGGAGCAATATTCACCGCCAGCTTCTACCACATCAAAATTACGCACGCCATACTACCTATAGACTACGCACCCACACGGTCGCGCACAGACAGACAATCACCAAGCCGATGACAGAAGGGTTCCAAAGCGACTGGCAAGCGCGTTCGCATTAAGTCTTTCCACATGTATTGCATCCATCCCGTGTATTCATTAACTCACCTTTTCGCACTATATTTCCCTTTCGAAGGACCTCGACTTTCGCAAGGTGCGAAACAAGAGGGAACGAACCCTTAGCTCCTCCCAAAGTGTGTTGAGTGCACATTTTGGTGAGACTGTGCGCTCTTGCGTTAGGTCTATGGCACCGAGAGGATGCTGGTGAGGATGCGAGGCAGAGGGATCACGGAAATCATGTCATTCATGAAATCACAGTTAGTGCAAACACTTTGCATTAAAGGTACATTCATGAAATTGTAATTAACATTAGTTAATTTATTAATAAGCATTGACTAACAGTTAATGAACAGTTAACCGGTCTCATTTACTAATGGTTTTCATGTTTACTATTGGTGTTCATATAAAGGTCAACCCTGACCGCTGACCCTAACCCTAATCATCTAACCTTAACCCACATGCTAATGCTATATCATACTACATATTATGCATCAACTAATGTAAATTAATGGTTTATTAATGTACCGTTATTGTAAGGTTTTACCCAGTAACTTTAGGATGGCTCCATTAGATATTGTGTCTGTAGTGTAGGCTATTGAGACTATGCATTGCCGTATCCATCTTTCTCCGTTACCCATTGTGCAAGATCTGAAGCAGTGACGCGCACATCTACTAGTCTTTTGGTTAATTTTTATCACCAAGACAACACCCTCCACTCAGGCTTTTCCTTTTATGACACTTCACTGAAGATCCTGATGCAGCTCTGTCTAACCAACTCAGAGAGCCAGCTTTATATCTATTTCTACAAAGTGCATGTTGGACATCGGGTCAAACAGAAAACATTTCACAGTGCTCAACTTTCTATAGGGGGGGGGGGGGGGGCTCTTTATGGACAATGAAAACTGAACAGATGTAGTCCTTCGTTTTCGGTGTCCCTCTGACATTACCATATCATCCACCACAACAACTTCTTTCCAATTATGGACTTATTCATGAGAACCTCTCTGAGTCACCCTCAGAGTACAAGGTAGGAGATGACAAGAGCAACTCTTAGTGTCGGCCCCTAATTGCATTTCAATACATGCCTATTCCCAACCGTGATCTAAAAATGAATGTAATGGGTTTTGGAGGGCCTTTGAGAGGGACTTTTAGCTCATTGGTTTGTACAGGACATGTTTGGTTTGATTGATGTTCACACGCATGTGAACGTGTTACGCTTCGGATTGACTCACAGGCGATCGCATTGCGTTTGATGAAAGACCCGAAGGCTACATCAGGATCTGCTCTCTTTCATCCAACCTTTCCTTGTCCAGCCAATACCACTGATCTACTTAGCGGGGATAGGGAGCCCCCAGGTGGGAACTGGGACCCCAGAATCATATCCATGGTTACCGGTTGGCTCGAGTCAAGATGGTGCACAAAAGAGAAAAGAAGAATAGAAATGTATACCAACCAGTAAAACGGAAATAATGGTGTGAACAGGCTGCACTACAACATCACTGCACTGCCTCAAATCAAACAGTTGGCACAATATGTGCGTCTGTTGCTGCCTCGTGACAAAACACTCATCGTTCACATGTGCACCAATCTGTGTGTATTTACCCAATGACATGTGGAGACGGGGGAGAGACAGCCAGTCCCTGTTCGCCGTGCCATTGATAAGGACTTTGTTCAAGACTCCTGAAATCAATGATCACTGTGACAACAGCAAATGCATCACAGCTCTCCATCCGATGATTCCTTGCATTTCTCCTGATTCGATAGAGAACATTGTGCCGCCTCTCTCATGCACCGACTAGGTAAATAGACTTTACGGACAATACACTACTTTTCACACAAATACGATATTCTCCTCCTTCATTTCAAAGGCAGGCAGTGGGAGAAAGTGAGTGAGAGAGAGAGAGAGAGAGAGAGAGAGAGAGAGAGAGAGAGAGAGAGAGAGAGAGAGAGAGAGAGAGAGAGAGAGAGAGAGAGAGAGAGAGAGAGAGAGAGAGAGAGAGAGAGAGAGAGAGAGAGAGTCAGGTGAGTATGATCAAGGAGATGCCTGTATCGCTCTCCGCCTCTCTTTTGCTTTGTATTCACCTCTGGCTTAACTGTTTTTTTTTCCACATGCAAGAGATCACAGGGACACCTGTGGATATTTGATTGCAAAAATAAGACACTTAATTAGATTCCCCATGTGTATATTATTGTTTTCCTGTTAAGCCTGCTGAATTATGCATGACACTATAGTATATCTGATTAAGGAACACGAGTGGGCTACCTTGTTAATTAAGGGTTTTATTTATTTCTCTTTGGGGGCAAGGGTGTCATAAATATAGGGCAGTAAATCCCATTGAGAATTTAACCGTGTTTAAGGGCTATGCGAACAAAATTGAACTGACTGACCTGTCCGATCAGCCTACAGAGAAATAAACAGGTTGGTGCATTATTGAAGAATCACGACAAGAGGGTGAAATGGAATTCAGTGTGTGTGTTTACTTTGGAACGCATGACAATCGGAGGTGTAGACCAATCAGAAGACGCGGTGTACTCGGGGGGCGTGTCCCGTACTCAGTGTTCCCTCTTTTGTTCCAACCTGAAGCAGCTGCGCGCTCCAACTCCCCAGCAAAGGAAAAGATAGGGACACTTTGGGTGGCAAAACTCGGTCAGTAAGTTAAAAGTGCAACATAACGCATTGTATTCCCACATGTTCGATCATTAGCCTCGCTTCTTGGCTAGCTCTTTTTTAGGCTCAACTGGCTGTGTCTTGGACGACGCGTCCAGTACTTGCTTTGTTGTTATGGCATCAAATGCCAACCCCTGTCGTGCAAAACATTAACTTGTTGACACCGCAATGAAGCACGCTATCTCGTGGTCGACCATGAGCATGACCCCCCAAACCTTTTTACTCCCAAGTACTTTCGCTTTCGGCAGCTAGCATAATTTAGGCCTACGTGGATAGAGTCGAGTTGTCCGCTTCAACGTGTTGTTAACCCCGTCTCTCCTGCAGGATATGCCGTGGGTGTTGAGAGTATTGCATCTCTAAAAAACAATTGTTTCTCCGACCAGGGGACTGTTGTCACTACTATATCTCCACATCAAGACACCATCTGAGCACCATGGCGGTGGCTGCGTCTCAAAGAGGCAGTCTACGGGAGGACCTGACGTGTGCAATATGCTGTGATTTGTTTCGAGATCCTGTCATGCTGCCATGCGTGCATCACTTCTGCAAGAACTGCATCTCCAGGTACTGGAGAGGGGTGCAGGGGTGTGTGAGCTGCCCCCAGTGCCGCAAGGAGTTCAGCTCCAAACAGTTTCACACCAACTACTTGGTGACGGCCATGGTGGAGAAGGTCAGAGCCAGCTCTCTGGACAGCTACACAAAGAATATAGAGGTGGGCTATTGTTCAACTTTGTTCACATTTGCCAGCAATAAAGAGTATATGTATTCAGCTCTAATTGGATTTCTGACAGGTGCCTGGTGCATGTTAATTCTCAGTGATTTCAAAGTATAGGCTGACAGATTAAATGTCAGTTGACGTATAGCTTTGAAGCAGGTCTTCATTAACCTGACAAGGCAGATGGTTTTACATAGAACCATATGGGATGTTGTCCTTGGAAACACTTTGGAAAGGGCAGGAACTTTAAAAAAATACTCACATCAATCATTTTGATGTGAACCATCTGTCTATCACGTATCACACAGATCCTGTAGTTCCTCATTGAACACTGATTGGTCCGAACCCCTGCGGTTCGGCCACAAGCTCATTACTTGAAGCCTGGCCAAATTGATTCTCGCGTGATCCTAATCTCGCAAATCCAGCTGCCTCGCAAACTCAAGACTCTAAATTCTGTGAACTGGAATAATCAATACAGTTGAAGTCAATGGCAGTCCACCTTGGAGCTATCCACAGCTGATAACGTTTATTTTGCTCATTTACAGAACAGTGTAGATGACACTATCTCAGTCAATTAAATACATTGGTAGCTGCGATATCCCTCCCATGAATTGCTAAGAGCGAAGATCAACTGCCTCTCCTTCTAACTGTATCATAAATATGCATGATGACTGTATGACTGTGCCCAAACGAAATATAACAGTACAATATGTTCTGTTATTATGCATATGTTGTTTTGCTACCTCTTGCTTCTTCAATTTGTTGAATCAGAAACAACTGAAGGAGTCATTGGAAAGCCATCTCGTGAAGAAGGAAGAGTTCTTCAACATAATCCACAGGGACCAAGAGAAGATGGACACCATAAAGGTACACTGGTCTGTGTGGCCACAAGGGCTGGCAGCACTTAACAGATAAGATTGCTCATATCAGTCCTAAGGGCTATATTGGGTGATGCTTGCTGATAAAGTGAGTGCTTCAATGCATAAAGCAGGTGTTCACAAATGAACACGCACCTATCTGTTGCCAACATGGCCCTTTTAAATATCACACTTGCTTGTGTGTTCAGTGATGTTCTGAATATTCTGTGCATCATTAACTCCAATTATGTGACCTCGGACTCGAGATGTGTTTTGCAGCCTCTGAAATTAAAACTAAATATCGACGCTTTGCCCAATTAACTTGGAAAATTGCAGGGTTTCTTGGTTAATCTCCAAATTGAGTTAACAAGACCTCTTATATTACCTTAGGCGGCCATTGGATTGGCTGCAAGTTTGAATTAGTATTGTATCGTAAGGACAAAACACCCATACCCCTTGAATCAGCACACAGGGTCCGGTCAACTCGCCAGCGCTGTGGATTTGCATCAGGTAATTGGATGGAGCCACAGTATACTGCAGGTCCTTCACCAGCCGTGGATCTCTCTTCCTTTACCCCAGAGGGTGGGAGCTGAGCTTCAAGCCCGTGTCCAGGGCGAGTTCAGGGCCCTGCAGCAGTTCCTCCAGGAGGAGGAAGCCTGCGTGCTGGAGCAGATGAGGCGGGAGCAGCGGGAGGTGACGGATAAACTGCAGCGCCACCTGGAGGACAGCCGGGAGGCGGTGAAGGAGCTGGAGCAGAACATCAGAGCGCTGCAGCAGGCTTTCGCCGCCAGCGAGAACGCCACGCCGACCGAGGTGAGCGTTAACCCCGTACAGGCCTCTGCTACGTACTAGAAAATCTGTTTGGAGTGATATTATAATAGCCAATGCATTTTCGTTTTTTATAATAATGCATTCAATAAATCCAATCTCAGACGCAAGGACATTGTACACATGGAATCACAGAGGACAAACCCAGGACACACTGTGTGCGTGATTGTGCACACTCCTACACACAATCACCATTCAATATGCATTAAGAACGGCTACGTCAAGTAGAATAAACTTGGTAGATAAGGAGGTCTACTCTTTCTGAATCATTTGTGTATTGTTCAAACGAGACCCCTTACTATTATATTATCAGTTTGGATAATTCAATTTTGCAATCAGTTTCGCTTGTCTCATTTCAGAATAGCACTAATGCAGTGTAAATCTTATTTTTTTCCCTCCTCATCCTCCTCTGTCTCTTAGCTGCCACAGATAAGGTAAGCAATAATGACATTATGTTTGATAGACAAGTATTTGGCCTGCACTCACACATGACACACTTATATGATTAGCCTTTTCCATTTGTGTGGTAGGTAGTGACAACTGCCCTGTGAACAAATGACCCGTGCATACCTGAAAACGTTTGTTTGCATTTCGCCAGGCTGTGTGTACAGGTGGACGCGGCGCCGGAGCTAGATATGAATGCTTTTAGCGTCAAATACACAGCGCCATTACAGTACATCACGTGGAGGAAGATGTTCAAGTCTTTAAAACCAGGTAATGCTTCCCCTCAGGGGTTTGCTCCTCTTAGGCAGCTGCATGAAAGAATAACAACTGCGTGTACAATAAGCAATGAGAACAAAGGGAGATCCTCCGTACAGGAGGTAGAATTACCGGCCGACCATAACACACCCACATTGGAGGACATTAATCAATGTTTTACATGATGACAATGACGCAGAGTCTTATCGGACTCAGAGATTATGATCCGTTCTTATCACCTGGCTGTCACTCAAGCCTTTATTTACCTCCCCATGCCTCATAGGTCCGGCCCCGTTGACCTTTGACATGGACACGGCCCACCCGAGCGTCTACGTCTCCAGGGACAAGACGGTGGCGGTGGAGTCCGGCAGCGGCCCGGTCCCGTACAGGCCCAGCCCCAAGCGCTTCCTGCAGTGCGTCAACGTGCTGGCCGCCGAGGGCTTCGGCTCGGGCCGCCACTACTGGGAGGTGGGCGTGGGCGGCAAGCACAAGTGGGACCTGGGCGTGGCGTCGGAGGCGGTGGACCGGGGCGCCCGCGTCAAGCTCAGCCCCGAGAGCGGCTACTGGACCCTGAGGCTGCGCAACGGCGACGAGTACTCGGCGGGCACGCAGCCCTGGACGCGGCTGCCAGTGCGCTCGCTGGCGCCGCCGCAACGCGTCGGCGTGTTCCTGGACTGCGAGGAGCGGCGGGTGTCCTTCTACGACGCGGACAGCATGAGCCTCCTGCACTCGTTCGCCGACGGCCCCAGGGGCAAGGTGTACCCCTTCTTCAGCCCCTGCATCGCCGACGACTGCCAGAGGCCGCAGCCCATCCAGCTCCTCCATCACCTCCCCGTCTCTCTGGTGGTCTGAGCGCGGTCCGGCTAGGGAAGCAGAGGCGTGACCAGACCGAGGTGTCTGTTAGCTCTCGTAACCAAGTGCCTTTGTAGCCATGCGTAGCCGTAGCAGCGTTGCAACTGTTGTTGTTGTCAATGGTGTACTTCTTGTTAGAGCCTATGTTGTTGATTCTGCCATGTGATGAGCCAACAGCTCGCATAGCTTCTCATCTCATTGTTCAATTATCTGGACATTTGATTTAATTGTTTCTTCATTGGCAGACTTTGCTATATATATCCCTTTTGCATCGGAAAGCGAACAATGGAACATTTTAGGATGACTGGGAAACGAATGATGCTGTGCTTAACCTAAATTGTATGACAATAAGCTGCGTTGTGTGGCCTGCCAAACTCTAAAAGCCAATTATAGTTAAAGTGCTTCAGCGCTTTACCAAACACTAGTAATTACATTCCACTGATTTGTCAATGTTCTTTTAATATAATGGCTGCTAATGACCATTATTCGGCCAAACAGTGGACTCAATGCATGCGTGTATTGAATAAAATCCCCATAGAAAAACTTTGAAACCATTGAAATATTATTAGAAGCGTTTCGGACCTTTGCAAAACTATTTAGATCACTATATTATATTTTTTATTATTAGTCGTCTCATTCAATGCTTGGTGGTTTAGCAAGTTAAATGTCCTTTGTTTACTTTATTGCCTTTTTTTGTTTGACTTGAAGATTTGGTTAAGAAAATTATGATTGCAAAGTATTGACTTTTGCAGTACCTTGTGGGTATATTGGGTACCTTTTCCTTGCGCCAATTTAAATGCGAACTGCAAACTATTCAACGTATTATTACAGAAAATCAATCAAACATTATTGAGTTGTTTATCTCATTATTGTTGCTGCCCATCTCAATCTTTATTTGCTCTGCACTGAACACTGCCAAATGTGTTCAAAAGTGAAATGTTAACCATTTCCAAGCCCTTTGCATGACAAGTAGTGCAGCCCCACATCAGTTGAAGAAAATAATAATATTATAGATTAAAATCAGTTGGAAAATCCCACCATTGAGATGACATAAATGATCAATGCCCACACAATATTAATACACATAATGCACTTCACTTACAGAATATGGCCTTTTTTTTCCCTCAGGCCTATGACTCTCGGGTGACCTTGCTTGAAATATGCAAGGATGACAAAGTGGATCGCACAAAAAGATTGAACAATAAAGCGTCCTGTGTGTGTGTGCTCGCACGTGTCAGTGTGATGGGTGGGGGAGAACCCTGACAGACCTGCACCTGGTGTGGATGTTCTGAACACATCTGAGCCATCCCTGACACTTTAACTGCGGGGATGGGCCTTGTCCTGTGGTTATCTCTCCAAACACACGAACGCACCAATGTCCTGTTTCCCTTCGGCCGGTCAGAGGTCAGACAAACAGTGAGAGAGTCGGGGGCTGCTTGACGGGCCTCTGGGGGCAAAACTGTGCAGGATACTGTGGCGTCCTCTCCTCCAGACTGGACGACTGTCCAGACTGAATACGTGGGTCTCCGTTGGAAGCAGCATGCTCTGAATGAATGGCAGCATTTACTGCAGACTAAAAACAACTACTGTCTAAAAACAGACCTTGAATTCTTTCTCTTGCCGTGTCGCTGTCATAGTGTTGAAATGGAAATTACAAATGAAAAGTAACTCGGGCTTACTCTGTGAGTTGCTGTTGTTTAGTCTGACCTTTAGTCAATGGAATTAAAGAATTCTATTTTGCAATTAAATCAAGGATTCTGGCAAAATGACGAAGAAATGAGGTTGGACTCATTCTTGCAGTGAATAAAACCCACACTTATTATCAGTCTGCCGACCCACTACGGATGTTACGCTGTGCACATTAGGGCCCTTCTCGTTTTACAATGTATAAGTTGACATCCAACGTGCATGACAGATTCTACCTATATTAACTGAGCATGACCTGTGATTGTTTCATTCACTGTGGGGGTGGGGGCCGCATTCCAAACATTAACCACGGCGTCCAAGCCTTTTCAGTCATATCAAAGTAGCCCGTCGCAGCCTGCATGGTAGTTGAGGAGGGGAGCATGTGAATGAGTGGCGGCCAGTAAGTGAGTGGGTTGCCTGTATTTTCCACATCCTTCCTAGGATGGCACCAGTTGATCCGTTATGTGTTTCCTGCAGAGGGTAGGCCAGATGGACTGGTGGCCCTTCAAGGACGAGTCCTTGAGCTGTTTTAGTTCCCCTGCATCCCCCCTCACCCTCCCAGGAGCGAAGCTGCATTATACCCGCCACTTTCATCTCACTCCCAGAGTTGCCTCAGTCAACATTTCTTAACTTTTGGATGGTCAGATGTCTGTTTTGACATCCATGATCAGCATCTCTACTTGCTGGCGATCAGCTCTGTTTTATTTGTAATTGAACGTTGGAACTCCCCACAGCATGCCAGACAGGCCACAGGTTGAAGTCTGTTTTTATTTCTCGGAGCGAAGTGTGCAATAACCCTTTTTTAATGACATCCAGTCAATCACAACATTGATTTTCAGGGCCAGGCTAGTGGACGGCTGTAAATGAGAAGGGTAGTGGTGTGCCCACACAAACACGACATGTTCCTTCTGCTCCATGCTGCTGCTCATTCGTTGCTTTTAGCCCGACTTTTAGCCCGTCACATAAGAACTCATTTATAGGGATGACTTGTGTTCAGTTTATTCAACCAAAGCACAAACCCATTAAAATGAATAAATAGTACGGCCCATTAGGTGGGAAGGAAGATAGAATTGCACTCATTCTGGATACGTAATTTGTTATGTTATCAGTTTTCAGCCCTGTGAGTTTTGAGAACAAAAGGGTAGTGGTATCTGCTCAACGGATCAGGTATGAATTGTGATCGTGGTCATTTTTTCTTTATAAATATGTGAAGCAAAATGGGTGCATTTACACACGCAAGCACAAACGCACACATAGGCACATGCACACACACATGCACACCCACCCACACACACACACACGCGTTGTTTAAGTACAGGTTTTATGCATGCGTAGCCATGCTTTTACATTTGAAAGATTTGCTCGCCAACACAATTGTCACACCACATTAAACATGGCAATTCACAGTATATAAATGGTTTTATGTGTTAAAATGATCTTTGAAACACCAGGCAGTAATTTGAGATGTTTGATGAAAGTTCTACTGCACATCTTTCACCATAGCCTGTTCCATGACCAAGGTATAAGATACCTTATCATCTGCTGGCCTCTGTAAGGGTAAAATCTCCAAGTTAAATTGCTGGTATTGCTGTTCTTTAGAACTGTGTCCCGCTGTAGTTAACCTTTAAAATGGATCAATAATAATCCATCGAAAAAGGTAAAAAAATAAATTATCATTTTGGAAATTAAGCCATATACATTCTGGTGCCCAAAGATAGACAGCTCTATGAAACAACTCAGTATGATATTGTGTAGGCTTAATTAAAACCACTCTGAACGATTAGGTGGCCATGATTTAAATGTAATCTTTAGACCAGGAAGAAAATTAGTCATGAATATGCCCCCCCCCCCCCCCCCCCACACACACACACACCACCTCTCCCACACACAAACACGCACACACACGCACACACGCACACACACACAGACACACACACACAACGACTTTAGTTGCTTGTTTTATGAACTAGAGGGGTGGGTGTGCATGCTCCAGTCACGAGCAGGGGAAAGGGAAATCATTGTAAACCCCATTCACTGCCCTGTGCATCCATTTGACAGGAAAACGCTTTTCTTTTTCTCACCATTCCGGAATTCGCACATCCTCTCTCCAGCAGCCGAGTGGGGAACGCATCGTTCGCCTGGAGTTCACCTGAAGAGTGTTTTGCAGACGCGGACTATTAAAGCGACTTTCCACAGCGTTTCCCGCCTTTCTAGAGTGGTTGACTACACAAAGATTTAGGATTTAGAAAATAATTTTACTTAAAAGTAAATATTGGCTTACCACTGCCAACTGGAAATTTGGAAATGAAGACAGATACAACGTTTTTCTGTCGAGTTTGGATTGTAATTGCGTGTGCCTCAGGTGAGCATGACTTCTTGAAAGTTTTTGGAGTGAAAAGTTGTTATTGCATGTCAGAGCAGAGGAGGAAGAGCTGTTCTGTTGATCAGACGCTGTCCTTCGATACTAAAGTGGAACATATGATGTTCGCTGGTCATCAGAATCATTCCACAGGCGTCTCTTGCATAAAAAAAAAATCAGTTAATTTATTAACGCGTCAATCTCTAAATGACCATACAAATCATTGAATCGTGACCGAGTCCATGCAGATGTCCTGTATTCCTGTTGTATGTTTTAATATAGGCTATGTTATATGCCTACATATAAAAAAATATGTATAAAATTAATAAATTCCCGAATATTAGCTAGGCCTAGTTAAACATGTGTCAAATGTGATGGTGAGTTGGTAGAGAAAGTGTTATGGTATATGATTTGCAAATTGTTTTTGGTAATTCATTTGGTTAGGGAGTGACATAAAGATGGAGCGTTGAACTGCAATAAATGAAGACCTCTTAACTCCTTTAATGTTGACCTCGTGAACAGGCGGCGACCATACACACCGCGTGCGTTCGAGTTATTGACTGTATCCCTTGATTAAGTAGGCCCACAGGTGATATGGAACCAATGCATGTATTCATCGACATAACCCCAAGTTCGCAGTTTTTACTTGAAGCTGAACCCAAGGTTCGGAGTAGATCGTACATTCACCACGAGTTGCTGCTGAACAGCTGGGGCTCCTTTTTGGAGGAAGAGATAGACCATATGGCCACCCAGGGTGCTGATTGGCTGTTACTCTATTCAGGCTATGACTCACACTAGATGTGTGTTACCATGACAGGATATGGGACATGTACTAATATTTATAGTCAATTTCTGATTTAGTATTGCTATGATATTACGATACTATCAATGAAGGCATATATTATTGCATCCTAGTGTGCTTGCATACTATTATTCTGCCACTTTTTATTAACATCACGACTTAACCATTTACATAAATCTCATTCACATATTAATGCATATAATCTACAAAGCAACGCCAAGAGAGTAATTGTCCCACGTCACAGTTCCTTAACCAGTTCCTCCTCCTCCTCCTACTTCTTCTCTTCCACCTCCTCCGCCGCCTCTTCCTCATCCTCATTTAAGTCATTAGCATCGTCATTATGTAATAAAGGTAGTAGGCTAGGTAGTGGGTAGTAGGTATCAGCGAGGAAGCTTGTCCTCATAGGACAAGCGCTGGGATTAATGGGGTTTGCTGCAACTGAAGCAACTCTATTCAGTTATGATATAACAGGAGAATACCAAGGTGGTCGCTGAAAATGCAATAAATATGAGTTTATTTCCTGCAATGATAAGATTAAGGCCTTTGGGGGCTGGAGGAGGAGGTGGTGTGTCCGTGTGTGTGTGTGTGTGTGTGTGTGTGTTTTTCGCGCGCGCGTGCGCGTGTGTGTGTGTGTGTGTGTGTGTGTGTGTGTGTGTGCGTGTGTGTGGGGGGACTATCCACTCTCAATACAATACTTTCTGTCTCGGTCGTCACAGGGTCAGCACGGCCATGTTTCAGTCTCGAGTCTCTCAGCCTCATGTTGATCCCAGACCGTTTCACTTCCTTCTTCATCCTCCTCTTCCTGAGGAGAGAGCCGAAAAACATTTTGGGGACATTGTTTTAGTGAAAAGGTTCTGGTGTTGGGTGCCTGAAGCAGGTGACTGAGTTCTAAAGCTTTGATGACTCACTGTTTTCCCCTGGGTGCGCTCCCTCTTGGCTGTCATATGACTGACCGTAACAACTGATTAGCCAAAGAAACCAAAACAGCAGTTTCAGACAGTTCAGAGGCCGAGCTCTGAATCCAAATGAGAGCGATGATGTGTGTCTTCCACCCCGACAGCTCAATATTGTTATCACATAGAAAATGTGTCTGTGTGTGTGTGTGTGTGTGTGTGTGTGTGTGTGTGTGTGTGTGAGTGTGTGTGTGTGTGTGTGTGTGTGTGTGTGTGTGTGTGTGTGTGTGTGTGTGTGTGTGTGTGTGTGTGTGTGAGAGTGTGAGTGCCTGTGTGTGTGTGTGTGTGTGTGTGTGTGTGTGTGTGTGTGTGTGTGTGTGTGTGTGTGTGTTTTTTTTCTCTGTGTGCATACCTCTGCTTGATCAGATCATCCTACCCCCCCCCCCCCTCTCCCCCCAAAAGAACAATCTGAAAGTGTGTTATTGTAGTCACCTACTGTCTGTCGGTTGGGGTGGCTCCAGCCAACAACAGTGAGCCTTCAATCTCCCGGCTGTGATCCTCGGGTTTCCACCGCATAAGGGGGATCCTCTCTGGGCTGGGGGGGGGGGATCCGTGCCCTTGGATATTAACTGGCGAGGGAGCGGAGGGTGTGTGGTCGTGGTGCTGGTGGCTGGTGGTTACGGGTGTAGCCACACGTCGAAAGAGTGGAATGCCGTCGGTACCGGCTGGGGAAAGTCGGATGAATAAATATGCCAACAGCGGCGGCGCTGTCATCGTGTGGGACGTATGGGAGCATGCTGTAGCGGCCGGGCTGTTGTGCACGGGAACCATGTTGTCATCACGTGTGGCTTGCAGGCGTATGGTCAATCTATACACCAGCACCCATGCGCTGAGCGCGTTGTAGGTGCGGAGGGATTATCTCCTTCAGCGGCAGGAATCCATAGCCAGGGCCAAGTTACTGTCTAGTGAGTGTCAGACATTTAATGCAAACCACCTGTGTTTATTTATTTATTTCGTTTTTTTTTTCTTTCTTGCTTCCATCCCCTTGACCCCTCAATGTGTTGCGTGGCTATTATTTACATAAGTACAGCGTTATTTACGCTGTATTTACTGGATTCTACTGTATGGGGTTTAGGAAGGGCTGTTCTTTTCCCATGGTATCATATCAGGGGGGCCTCGCTGAGGCATGGTATTATCTTGTGGTGTGAGAGAAATGCACGTTTCTTTTGCCTCGCAAGGCAGTGAGCATCTTCCTTGAGCCCCGTTCCCATGACATAAGAGGCCCCGAGGCTGCATGTCTTCCATACTAAATTGAAGAACAATAAACAGGCCTCACCTTAAGGCAGCCATAGCCACTTTCCTCGGATTATGTTGGCATTATCAGTCTCTTTATCGTCTCCTCTTTCTCATTTCTCAAACAGCAAGCAGTGGTATTGATTTTTGGTGTTAGTCATATAAAAAATACATCCCTTGATCAGCTTCTAGTTTTCGTTGGACTCCTTGACATTGAGTCCTGGAAATTGGAGAATGTGAACAGTTTTCCACTGGGAGTTCCATTGCGTCACCTGTAATTGCATCACTAAGAGATTAAAGTTCTCTTTTGGACTCCCATGTATGTTGTGGTTGAACTGGAATATGGCTGAGAAACTCCCATTTGCATGGCAATCACCTCCATACTCCATTCAAATGAAAGAGTTGAAGTGGGAAGACCGCAGTAGATCGACATGCCCTTTTCACAGAATCCATTTTGACACTTCATAGCAGCGTGCCTTAAACACAGGTGTAATTGATGAAAATAATTTCGTTCCCAATATCAGGGCCATTATAAATAACACCTGTTTCTACCCTGCAATAACATGTTAAAATGGACTGCTGTTTAAAGGGCCTATTACAACTCACGAGGAACCCTTCTCCTGTCAGCCTATCCAGAACTTATTTCATGTAGTGCCACACCTGCAAAGGGTCCAGCACAAGGGCAAAATCCCCCCTTCCCCAGCATCGACGGCATGTTACACCACCGTTTGTGTTTTCTTAGCAATACTGAGCCTAATTTCTTTCACTTACTGGTGTTAAAAAGAAGCTTAAAGGCTATTACTATTGGGACTCTCCTCTGGGGCTGCACCTGCATCTGGTGCATCAGCAGCTGGGTGATTGCTTATTGAATGAGTGTAGGTTTTTAAAAGAGCACCAATAACACTCCTATGCTATGATTCACTCGGGTTCATGGGAACGAGAACATATTGGCACGGCCTAATGAAAATGTGTTACATTCTCCCGAGGCCTTCAACCTTGCCTCTTGGTGAACTGCTCGTTGACCTTGCCTTCAGCGCTGCCATTCACCCAGGTACCAAAGGATGTCTGAGGCAGCCGCCGCCATAGCAACATGGTCGTTATCCTGCACCCATAAGATCAAACACAGCGTGCTCTGAGGTTTTTCAGCAAACGAGTCGACCATTGTGCAATCAAACTCACCCCATCTACTCCACATTAGTAATCAATCAGCGAGGAGGGAAATTAATTCAAAGATTGAAAGTCGATACAGCAGTGCCTGCAGCTATCCGGTAATATTCCATCAAGTATTAACCGCAGGTTCATTCCGCCCCCCCCCCCCTGCCCCTCCCCCCCCCATGCCCCTCCTCCCCCTGCCCCTGCCCCCAACTAGGGGGGAACAAATATCATCTAAGTCATAAAAAAGTGCTGACTGGTGAAAATAGCCGGTCACAGAGGAAGAGCCTTCACTGTCCGGTGTGCCTGAGAGGCAGGTATAGGGAGATTGAGTCGGATAGGAAACGCGCCCCAGATGGCCGTACGCCATGCATCCTTATGGTGCAAATCCCTGTTCGGACAGGAAGTAGGAAAAAGTCCTGAATCCTAATAACGCAGAGAACAGGGACGCGCTGAATGTCATCTTACTTCCTAACAATGAAATCAAAAAGCGTCAGTCTGTTGCCTGACTCAGGCGCTGTGGCCTTGTGTCCAATTGACTGAGGAAATAGATTGTGAGTTATTGATGTTTTGTTCCATTATTCCTTTCAGATGGGTGCGGGGGAGTACTGTGTGTGTGTGTGTGTGTGTGTGTGTGTGTGGGTTGCTGGGTGGGCGGAGATGGATGGTAGCATTGAGAGAGAGTGTGAGTAGAGAGAGAGAGAGCGAGAGAGGTTGAGGAAGAGGCAGGAGAGGGAGAGCGAGAGAGGTTGAGGTAGAGGCAGGGGAGGGGAGCCCTGGGGCTTGGTTGACTCCACATCCCAGAGACCAGGTCTGCTCCGTGGCCTGGCTGCCCTTCTGGCTGCCCCCCCCCCTCTCCTGCCGGACACGGCGGCTATTTCAGAGGCCGGCGGCCCTGGCCTTTTACACATACTCACACGGGGACACTGAAACAACTGCAGGCTTGTTTTTGTCACCTACGCTCGGAGTTGCTAATAACTCAATAGCTTTTTAGTTTTTTTTCAAAAGTCCCAATTCAGCCCAATTTGCATATAATTTGCTAAACGATTATGCAGGCATTAAATGTAACTGTTGGAGGTACGTGGTGTACTTTTTGTCTGCGGTACATTCCCTGAGTTTGACGTACTTTGGGTATTCTAATTAACTGTTGAAAATAGCATAAAGTTGGGCAAATGCTAAGTGATGGAAACCTTCTAATCAAGGGTAATGTCCACTTTTCAGCAACGTTATAAAGGAAAAACGTATTTTCAAGACTCCCACAGTTTACCACAGGCTAAATCCAGAATACGGTTTATTTTGTTTTGTTTATACTCTGATCCTCTTTTCCTGTTCATGACACGTGACCCATCACAGACAAAACTATAGAGGTGCAAGGAAACGCACTCAGGGCAACATGTCCTGCCCTGTCCATGAAAAAGGGAAACTGGAGAAACAAGGACATGATGGAGAAAAACAGGAAGTTTAGCAGCAATAAAAGACAAGACACAAGACAGAATTTCATTCTGTTGTATAGCAGGCGCTCAGGGCTAATCGTTTTGCTCACACTTACCTTTGATGCCGGTGTTTCACACAGTTTCTATGATCTGTCAGCCTCCCATTGGGCTGCACATGGGTGAGAGGTGGGCTGGCTTTGCGTTGAGATTAGTATGCCTCGTGGAATCCAGAACGGTTTTAAAGTACGGCCACAAGTTATCTGCCCTCAGCAGGTGTTCTTCATAATGTCTTTGATGAATGCCTCTATTCTATATCCCCTGAATGTGTCAACTGGTATGAGCCATTGAAGTGACAAAGTAGAATAATTAAGCGACTTTACATGAGCAGGTTATTCATGACTCCGGCTCCATGAGTTATACGGAGAGCAGCACGCCATCTATTCACATCAATAGAAGGAGGAAACAAACAAGTAAGTATCCGTTCATCCTCAGTGGCGTTCGATGCATCATCCACTGACGCAGTAGAAACACAGTACTTCACATCAGTACAATCTGAGCGTTCTCGCCGTTGTGCCTAGACACAGATTTTGCAGATGCACATTTGTATTATTTTTTTGTGCAACTAAGTATAGGCTTCGGGTTACCCTAGCATGAATATTGACGGGCTCTCATCGACAAAATGGACGCGTCTTTGGGATCGCTCAGCCCTGTTTGTTGCCAAGACGACAAGCTGCAGTATATAAGGTATAAGTGGTGTCAATAGGCCCGAGTGCTCTTGGGAAGGACTTTCTTTGGCTCTCTTGAGTATGTATACATCTGGCCTTTCCATCATGACAGAAGCATGTCAGCCACAGCCTCCATAAACACCAGCTGCGTGCTCAAGTAGTGTGTGTGTGTATGTGTGTGTGTGTGTGTGTGTGTGTGTGTGTGTATGTGTGTGTGTGTGTGTGTGTGTGTGTGTGTGTGTGTGCATGTGCCAGCGTGCGTGTGTGGGTGTGTGTCCGTGTGTTGAGCGACCATATTTACGTTTGTTGACTCACTCGTACTCCAGTGTCATACAACACTGAGAAACGTTTTCCCTCCCCTAATGTCCTTCAGTACAGTGACTCAACTTCACACCCTAATGCACACTGCCTGTTTCTAACTCCCCTCCCCCCCCTCTTTTTTTAACATCAGAAAAGTTGTTTTAGGCGACTTAAAGCGTGGTGTTTGCTTTAATAAGCCAGCTGGGGCCGGGACAGAAGACAAAGACAATACTCCCTTCACCGAAATCTCCACTCACAACAACAGAGAGATCAGAGTCATCCCGCTGCCGAAGCCATGCAGACATGTGTGTATACACAGAGGGGACAGTACCGGTGGGAGGTCCCCCAGTCACGCCAAGTCAATCAGTTTCCCTTTTAACCATAGCAAATCATTGTGCCCTTTCAGTGCCTTGCTGAATGGTAACCACACGAAGAGCCCATGTCACCACGTGTTACTGACAGTGTTTTGTTTTACTGTCAGGTACTCAAACTCCAAAGCCCGAAAAAAGGCTGAACGATCTGTCGTGTGTGTGGGAGTTCACCTCAGTCACACTCACAACAAGCCAGGCTTTTTTGATGCATGTTGTGTTGTTTTTTCCAAACCACAACTAGTGTTTTTCAATTGCCGATAAGCCCTTTTAAAAAGCCCATTTCAGTAGTTTATATTAGTCTGAAGTAGCCCTGTCCTCACTATATAAACATCCATTTCTCATTCCCCTGGCCCTGAGTCATTGGAGATTGAAGGGAGTGCATCACCGCAATAACTTGTGTGTGTTTTATCACTTCTATAACATGAGGAATGCTGCCTCTTCTGGGCCTAAGTAAAATCACCTAAAGTGTCAGTCTTATCTCCTCAGCACCAAGCGGAATGCCTGGGAAAGAGGGGGTAGCCCGATCTGACACTTTTCTGGCACTCTGCCCTTTGGTCGTTAACCATTCATTTTCTGAGCGAATTTTCGTTATTTTTTATGCTCGACCAATCAAGCGACAACAACCGAAACGGTGTGGACACGCACTCGGTTGTAATTGGAAAGTCGCGATGCTGTGTTCAGGGCGTGCCGCAGAGATAGCACTGAGTAGGTAATGTTCTCGACACGGAGGATATTACTCTCAATCATGAAAATATTGGAAACTCACTCGCATCGGAACCCGGGAGGACATCTGTTTTTTCGTGTTTTGATGTCCCCCTCATTTGGTGCGCCTCATCCGGCACGGTTTTTGCATGGCGCCACGCACACACTGCACAACCACGTGTTGGCTGGTGTTATTTCACAGTGTATTTGTTAGTATAATAAACCAAAAGCCAAGTGCACCCCAGGGCGACCTTATGACATCCGTATCAATGCAAAACAATCGCTCATAGAGCCACGCGAGGATGGAGCACGTTCACGGCACTTCAACGACAGCGCACTGTATCTCACCCAAGCAGTACTTTACAAAGGGTCCCTGATGTATTCTTTTGCGCAGGATCCGGAGCTCCCCTTGATTTGTACCTTCAATGACTTTTGGCCGATTGGCAAACAATTACTAATGTGCTACAAATCTTCTTTAGGCAACTCAAACCTCGTTCAAGGGAAACATTGAACGTTCACATGCACACGGGTTTCTTCTCTTGGCCGCTCTTAGCGTGGGTCCCCGCGGTGGTGTAAAGGGTGCATGTAGTATACATGCATATGGAAGATATTGACCTGATCTGGAATCTGTGAGCTAAATCACTGTGACACACACACACACACACTCCCTCGGGACCTGCAGAGGGAAGGGGACGGGAGGGGATGGGGGGGGTATTACAGTTCCTATTGGCTACAAAACGCTGTCAGTGGCTTAACAGAAGACCTGTTAAGGCCACACAACCCCCCCACCACCACCACTGCACCTCTGCACTTAAAATACCCTTAAAATATAAAAGTCTGGATGGCGTTGCGTTCGGCAATTTCTATTGGCCCACGTCGGCCATATCTGCTGCCTTGGTACATACACACATTTATGTGGTACATGAACATTTATGTAGGATGTAAGGAAATCAGGTGCATTTAAGCATTAAACTCACCCAGGCAATGGACTCTGTTTCAGGAGTTGTCCGGCGAATGTGTGTGTGTATAAATAGATACATTTGTGTTTAATCAAATGACAGATCTGTTGCTGCACCAATGATCCATGAGTCTTCTGAGAGCCTCTGGTCTTAGCGTGGGTGCGATGTGTGCAGTCCTTCTGGTGCTGGCATGTTGTAGGTTAACACCGGACGTCAGACACCATAAATCAGAGCGGTTTCCGCATTATCCATACAGAAGAACGTCACTCGTACGACAGGATTAGCCGTTTAGAGATGCTTCACGCAGGTTAGACGTCGTATCTCACCCTGAAATCTAATCCGCCGTGACATTTAAATAAGATTTCTATTCTTCCAATTTGTCAGGAAGCAGGTGTTACCCCCAGGTGTTACCAGCCCCAGCGCTTGTTCTGCGCTCACTGCTTGTAATTAGACCGTACTTTTGGACGACCCCTGCGATGTGTCACGTTCGTGCATTCTGGATAGTTTGGAAGATAAAGCAAGAGACATCTTGAATATGTATGTAAAAAGTTTAACTATGAGTATTAGGGTTAGGGTCAGTTACAATAGGGTTAGGCCAGATGCTTAGTCATATTTAAATTACTAAATACTTGGATTAAATTGATTTGTAATATTTGTGATTATTTAATTTACATTAGCATTCGTTTTCCCATGCATAATGTACGGGAAACTAATATATTGCTGGCATAAAATCTATTACCTTCTTGTATTGCTGCCTGCTATTTTAGTTATCATCTATAACAATAAACATAACCATTAGCACAGAGTACATTACAGAATTGATGTTTTGGTACGCGGTTTAGTGGCTACGGTTAGGCTAGGGACCAAGTATTCTGTTTGGTTTAAGGCTCCATTACAGCAATGTACTGAAATGAATCAATAAAACTAGAAACTCAATATTGAAGGAGGTTTTTTATATCGCTATTGACTTTTTAAACAGAAATATGTTGACATGCTGCCCAGTACGGTCCAGTGCACATATGTTATAAAGGACTAAATATGATAAAGGATTATGAAGCATATGATCCACTTCAAATCATTTCAGAAGGGCCTACACAGGATGAGTGTTGTGCTGAATGTTAATTTATGTCCTTTGACATTCAGGGCTTGAGCATTAGAATGCATCATGGACATTTTTTGTTTGCGATGTTCTGCCATTTTGAGAGGGCTCAAGGGAGTTGGAGAACTCTAAAATCCTGAATTAACATAATATCCTAACCTGGATAATAAAGACTTTATTTAGTCTCACATTAGAAATGCAGTGTCAGTTACCAACACAGCAATGTCTCCCCATGTACAATGACTTGGTCATTTCTCTCACTTTAAATTCATACGCATGCCTTGCTTTGGGACCAAAGCAATTTGTCTGTATTTTTGTATTGCAAACAAGGCAAGGTAAGCCTTCAAAATGTCTTGTGCTGAATTGAAACTTTCAAGTTCACGAGTTCAACAGTTGTATTTGTCACACAGATACATACAATGCAGTGAAATGCAAAGTGGCAGTGCCTACTGCACAAAGAGGCCTCGGCTCTTAATGCACGGGTCAGGTTATAATATTAGGCTTCCCACCATAGAGAGAGAAGGGAAGTGAGGGGAGAGCAGGGGATAAACAGGAGCTCTCAGGGGCATGACAATAGACAACACTGTGAGGAAGAACCCAAAATAGAGACGCTATGAGACGTTATTATATTCACTGTTGCTCCCCCCCCTTCCCCCTGGACATCAACGGGGTGGGTCGTAACAGGACTTGTGACAAAGGACTTCCCGGCCCTCGTCCCCCTTATTCATATTTTCCTTCTGGGCCAGGGTGTGAGGAGTGATGGGTTTACCCGGATGGCACGGAGATGTCTCTGGGCACAGCTCACAAACAGACACACACACATACCGTCAAACACACACACACACACACACACACACACACACACACACACACACACACACACACACACACACACACACACACACACACACACACACACACACACACACACACACACACACACACACACACACACACACACACACACACACACACACACACACGCAGACACACATTATATTGGCAGAGAGTAGCAGTATGGTAGCAGATTTACAGCACGTTACATCCATCTGTACTGTGTAAAAAAAGGCCTTTATGCAGGACTGCCATGCAGGGTGCCAAGCTGGGAATGTTGGGTAAGCATCCAGCCACCAGCCACTATCCATCCTCTTCCACCTTCAACTTCAGCACCCGTCCGACCTTAGCAGTATGATTTGTTTTCGTTCTGCGTTAAAGATTCATTATGATTCATTTGTTTTTGTTGCTTCGGTTCAAATCATCATGTCAGCGTCAGAGAGCCCGCGGGGATACGAAGGATAGATGGTTTACCTTGGGGTTTCTAAGGTCTGGCCAGGAATATATCTGGATAAGGCTCCATATTCTCTTCCTCAGTTGGATGTTATCTGGAACCGCACCGAACGGGGAGCGCTGAGTGGTGAATGAACGGGTGAGAGGTTTTATAAGGCACATAAATCACAGGGCTGACACACGGCATTCAAAGGATAACAGCGAGACACCCAGCGAGCATCAAACGCACGGCCATAAATTACATCAGCCCAACCGTGTCCGATGCCACGCTGACGCCAACGTTAAACAATCGCGACTCCATTTCACGTTAAACTGAAAAATGACAGGTTCTGTTCTCAGGAGAATCTGCGGATAGAGGGAGACAAAAGAGGCCACTTTTTGTTTTAATGTTGACTCAAATATTTACACAGGAACGTCCGTTGTTTTGAGCTCCCTGGGTAACTGGATGTGTCTGGGGAATTTGTGTGCTTGTTTGTGTGTGTGTGTGTGTGTGTATGTGTGTGTGTGTGTGTGTGTGTGTGTGTGTGTGTGTGTGTGTGTTGGTGTTTTCTAGAGACCAAAAGTTCTGAATGGCATGGCGTCATTCAGGGCAGACCATTTTGAAATCATCATCTTTGTAAATGGCTGCCATCTTGAAGTCTTCTGCCTCGGAGAGCAAGAGATTGCTTTGAAATTGTATGGATTTATTTTGAATATATATACATAATATATATATATACATACATATCCCTGGAAGATTTTTTTTTTACATGCTTGTATCTGTGGGTGGATGAGAGATGATCACATAAAATCAAGCAAAATGGTTTCAGATTATAAAACAAATAGAACTGGTACCAAATACTAGGTCTTGAAAAAGGTCTGAATTTCCATCCTGTGCTGCAACGCTTCCAACTCCCATCTCCGACGCGGTGCATTCCCCACATCCGTCATCGGCATCACACACACCGAGATTTATGTCAGCCATGCTTATTGTTTGCCTTCGCTGCAGAACTCCGTCATCTTTCTCTGGGGCTGGGGGCAGCCGGCGGGGCCTGTCTTAAGGCAGCCCCCCCGCCGCCCCCCCCCCCCCCCCCCCCCCCCCCCCCACATCGCCAGTGCTGCTGTGGCTGTATTTGTCTCCCTCCATGACAACTTCCAGGTGGAGCATAAGTCACGGCGACACTTTAATGCATGATGGAGCGTAGGTGTGGAGCCCGTGGGAGGGGGGGTTATGGGGCGGGGGCAGTGGGAGCTCAGCTCACAGCACCCTGAGGGCGAGCGTGGGACGAGAACCACATTCTCCCCACCAACACATTAACCAAACACCA